>NC_059428.1:6889132-6981632 GCF_021028975.2 Sphaerodactylus townsendi | reverse complement strand
CGGGGGATGCCTTATATTTCGCACTTCAGCAAAACCTCTACTACGTCTTATTTTCCGGGGATGTCTTATATTCGGGGAAACAGGGTTATATTAAATTTGAACTAAACTACAAGAAGGATAAGATCGTTTTTTTTGGGGGGGGAATTGAAGTTAAAAGAGTTGGCACGCTTATTCAGAAATGCTTTAAAGTTTTAATTGTGTTGTGGCCTGCTCTGAGCCCTGCGGGGATAGGGCGGGATAGAAGTTGCATACATAAATTGAATACATAAATAAATAAACAGATCCTTATAGAAAAACCCACTGATGTCATTTCCTTTCTTTGAACTGATAGCTTCCCTCCCCCACGTCTGAGAAAGGATTTACCATATTCTCGGATGTTGAGAATTCATAGGAACTGTAGTGAAGACAAGGATTTCCTATCTCACGCCAACAGCTTGGTGAGACAGTTTCTTGAAAGAGGATATTCATCTGGAATAGAGAAGAATGCTTTTTTTAAAAGACAGAAACACTGACAGACATTCTCTATTAGTTCCTAAGGCTTGAAAGACACCTCATAACAGGACGGTGGTTCTGCAAATTTAGGATCCTGAGTATACACAAATTCAAACCAGTATATTGAAACATGGGCATCTCTTGTGCAATATTCCCAGGTGTCCAATATCCAAAAAGGATATTGAGGAGATAGAAAAAGTGCAGAGAAGGGCAACGAGGATGATTGAGGGACTGGAGCACCTTCCTTATGAGGAGAGGCTGCAGCGTTTGGGACTCCTTAGTTTGGAGAGGAGACGTCTGAGGGGGGATAGGATTGAAGCCTATAAAATTATGCATGGGGTAGAAAAGGTTGACAGAGAGACATTTTTCTCTCTTTCCCACAATACTAGAACCAGGGGGCATCCATTGAAAATGCTGGGGGGAAGAATTAGGACTAATAAAAGGAAACACTTCTTCACGCAACGTGGGATTGGTGTTTGGAATATGCTGCCACAGGAGGTGGTGATGGCCACTAACCTGGACAGCTTTAAAAGGGGCTTGGACAGATTGATGGAGGAGAAGTCGATTTATGGCTACCAATCTTGATCCTCCTGGATCTGAGATTGCAAATGCCTTAGCAGACCAGGTGCTCGGGAGCAGCAGCAGCAGCAGCAGAAGGCCATTGCTTTCACCTCCTGCATGTGAGCTCCCAAAGGCACCTGGTGGGCCACTGCGAGTAGCAGAGTGCTGGACTAGATGGACTCTGGTCTGATCCAGCAGGCTAGTTCTTATGTTCTTACTTACATAAAAAAAGATCCAGGAATCTCAGATGGGTCTAAATGTCTCGCATAAGACTTTTATGTGTGATGATTTTCATTGATGTCTGTTTGGAAGCCTGTTTAAGGTGTTTTTCTATGATATTTTGATTTGGATTTGAATAAACACATTTGTACTTTTGCTCCATGGGAGTTTCTGTTTTAAGAGGCCCAAAACTCATCTCAACCTTTTGGTTCTTTCCTCTGATATTGAGGTGAAGTTTTTGACCTGTTTTTTTCTCTTGGCGACCCAAGAGAATCAATCATAGGGACTGTAATGGACGCATGGAGCTACCTGCTATGCTCTTGGTCCATTCAGGTCCTTCTTGTCTACTCAGACAGGTAATGACTCTCCAGGGTCTTCGGTGAAGGTCTTTCACTCACCTGTTACTTGCACCTTTTAACTGGAGATGCCGGGAATTGACCCTGCGTGCAGAGCAGAGCCTGTTCAGCTGACCCACATTCCTGCCCTGTCATAGAGGTGGAAGGGAAAAGGGGTTGTCAGATATGGAGTAGGACAGGGGTCTGCAACCTGCGGCTCTCCAGATGTTCATGAACTACAATTGGCCATTCTGGCAGGGGATGGTGGGATTTGTAGTCAGTGGTGGGATCCAAACATTTTAGTAACAGGTTCCCATGGGGGAGGGATTCAAACAGTGGCGTAGCGCCAATGGGGCTAAGGGGCATGACGGGCGTGCGGGCATTCCGGGGGCGTGGCATTAATAATTTCTCTGTTACTGTAAAAACCTTTACCGTGTTCAAGTCTCCTAAATTCCAGCTGGTATCTTTCTGTCCATAATTTAAACTCATTCTAGCAAGTCCTGTCGTCTACTGCCGACAGAAACAACTACTTCTCCTCTAATTGACTGCCTGTCAAATACTTAATACTTTCAAAAACTTAATTTTGTTTCTAGAAATCAAAAGAAGGAGACTTTCCTTAAACAGGGAACTTGACCATAGTTCTAAAACATGTTTTTAAAACAGCCCAACAGGGAGAATGATCCTGTTTTCTACCTTCGCTAACCAGCCACATAGGAAACAACAGGACTTCATGATTTTTGGACCTAATGGAGTTTCTAACGGAAAAGCAGACCCAATTAGTAACCCCCTCTCGGCACACACCAATAATTAGTAACTTACTCTCGAGAACTGGTGAGAACCTGCTGCATCCCACCTCTGTTTGTAGTCCATGAATATCTGGAGAGCCGCAGGTTGCAGACCCCTGGAGTAAGAGAACAGGGCTGCCTTCGACCAAAGTGTTTCTCATTCCTTTTCTCCCCTCTTATTTGCTTTTGGGTTATTGTTGGGGCAGTTGGGGGGGGGGGATGACGGACAGGTAGCCTCCCTCTGGACGGGCAGGTATAACCCAGGGTCTATCTGATGCTGTGAAGAATTTATGGGTTAGGGCCTCAATCCTGCAACCTTTTGAAGGGGAGAATTTTTAAACACAGTTTATTACACGTATATAATGATAATAACAAACAAATCTAGTAAATAACCCTGGTGGTTTGAGTTTAGAGTCTGCCAGGGTAGCTGGGAGTCCTGTTGACTGAGAAGGCTGATCTTTTAGGGTTTTTGGATGAAGTGGGGTTGGCATTTGACGAGCAGGCGAAGAACTTGGGGCGAGTTCTCGTGGAGTCAGCTGTGCTATCTGATAACAGATTCCCCCTAAACGTTAGGAGTAAGGGATTCAAGGTGCAGGAAAAGAGATTCCACCTGAACGTTAGGAAGAACTTCCTGACCGTCAGGGCTGTTCGACAGCGGAATTCACTGCCTCAAGAGAGTTGTGGAGTCTCCTTTTTGTAAACAGACCCTGGATGAACATCTGTCAGGAGTGCTTTGACTGTATATTCCTGCATGGCAGGGGGTTGGACTTGATGGCCCTTCTGGCCTTCCTGAACTCTAGGATTCTATGGAAATGGCAGCCTTTCCAACGAGAATATCTGGATAAGAGCAACAGTGGGGCCCGTATTTTGCAAGTAGAACCAGGGGGCATCCATTGAAAATGCTGGGAGGAAGAATTAGGACTAATAAAAGGAAACATTTCTTCACGCAACGGGTGATTGGTGTTTGGAATATGCTGCCACAGGAGGTGGTGATGGCCACTAACCTGGATCTCTTTAAAAGGGGCTTGGACAGATTTATGGAGGAGAAGTCGATCTGTGGCTTCCAGTCTTGATCCTCTTTGATCTGAGATTGCAAAAGCCTTAGCAGACCAGGTGCTCGGGAGCAGCAGCAGCAGCAGAAGGCCATTGCTTTCACCTCCTGCAGGTGAGCTCCCAAAGGCACCTGGTGGGCCACTGTGAGTAGCAGAGAGCTGGACTAGATGGACTCTGGTCTGATCCAGCTGGCTCTTTCTTATGTTCTTAAGGCCATTGCTTTCACCTCCTGCAGGTGAGCTCCCAAAGGCACCTGGTGGGCCACTGCGAGGAGCAGAGAGCTGGACTAGATGGACTCTGGTCTGATCCAGCAGGCTCTTTCTTATGTTCTTAAGGCCATTGCTTTCACCTCCTGCAGGTGAGCTCCCAAAGGCACCTGGTGGGCCACTGCGAGTAGCAGAGAGCTGTACTAGATGGTCTCTGGTCTGATCCATCTGGCTTGTTCTTATGTTCTTAAGTAGGAAGTCCAGGTTTCAATTCCTGGACTCTTCCACCGGAAAGGATCCTAGGTAGTAGGTCTCAGAAAGATCGTGGAGGGCCACTTGGTGTGCCAACATCTTTATTCTGCATGAATCTCCATTACAGCCCCATTAGGCTAAGAGCAGCTCTCTAGTTAATCTATTCTTCTTGGACCTGATATCCGTTGAATTGTTCGTGTGTGGATGTCAGGGCCAAACCAGGTGTGTTCCGCATCCAGAGCTCTCTGCTATTTAAGAGAAAATAGTTAATTCTCAGGCTCCATCCCGTGAGCAGCTGTTTTGGTCTTCAGTGGGAGCTGCAAAGGGAGAGAGAGGCCTGTATTCGAATCCTCACCGGGCTGTTTCGCTCTTTGAGTTCCCAGCTAAAATGGGGGGGGGGGAGGGGTAGAAGACAACCATATAAATACAACCATTTAGATCCATATAGGATCTAAAATGTCTTGGGCTGATTCTGGAATGGCCTTTGGCAACTGTCTCGCTCTTTCTGCCAGGTCTACCTCGCTGGGTTGTTGTGAGGAGAAAAATGGGGTTTCTCTGATGTAGCAAATGTTAATTAGAACAGTTTGTATGCTTGCTCATTTGGGCCTGTGCCTTAGCCCCAGAGCCTATTTGTAGTATCAGAATACAAGCCTGGAATATGTCATAGAGATCTTCGGAACATGTGCAGAATGCGTTTCTCTTACCATTGAAGAGCTGCATGCTAGCTGCCCCCAACTTGGATTAGTAAGTTCGTGGAGCATCCACCCAAAAATGGGACTCAAGGAATTATTTTTTTACTGATGCTAAACAAGATCAATCAGCCTGTATATTTTTATTTATTATGTATGTATGTATGTATGTATGTATGTATGTATGTATGTATGTATGTATGTATGTATGTATGTATGTATGTATGTATGTATGTATGTATGTATGTATGTATTGGGCTTGATAGACTGCCCAACCCCCAAAGGGCTCTGGGCGGTGTACAATGAGACATAAAACAAATAAAATCTCATAAATACAATATAGCAATAAAACATAAAAATTCATAAAAATACATTATAGCAGCAATTTCAAAATTACAGATAAAAATATATGCACAGATGCATGCACAGATATTTTGAGACTCCTTTGGGGACCCCCGCACCTGGGGAACTCTCTGCTACTGGAAATCGACAGCTTTTGAGGGTGCTTGGTGAATCTGCAGGAGTGTGATTTTCTAGCACTGCTTTGTTTGTGGTTTGATTTTTAACAGGATGTGTAATAGTTCTGCTTTCAACGTGAAGTTCACGAACAGGCTGTACCTTGAACTGGGTGCAGCGAAAGAGATCGTGTGTGTGTGTTATGTTTTTCCTGTCAAGTCACAGATGACTTACGACCATCTGCCAGCCTTTTCAAAGCAAGAGGTTTTAGCGAGGTGGTTTGCCATTTCTTGATTCTGCAAAGCGACTCTGGACTTTTGGGGGGGGGGGGGCTCTCATCAAAGTACGGACCCTGCTTAGCTCCCGAGCTCCGAAGAGATCCCGCTAGCCTGGGCTATCTGGGTTGTGGGGCTCGAAGGAGCATTTGTCTGGGGAGGCCCAGACTGGGACATCCTCCGCCCCCCTTCCTCGTGGCCTCGGGCGAGTTACACAATCTCAGCCGAGCCCACTTCCCCCTCATTGTTGTGGGGATGCCACTGAAAGGGATGGTTCACATTTAAACAAAAGGACTCATGTTGCTTGTGTGCAAAACGTGAAGGGTGGGAAGAGAGGAGGAAGTTGCACAATCTGGGCTGTATGGAAAGCTGTACGGCGTGGTGGAGAGAAGAAGAAGAGGAGTTTGGATTTATATCCCCCCTTTCTCTCCTGCAGGAGACTCAAAGGGGCTTACAATCTCCTTGCCCTTCCCCCCTCACAACAAACCCCCTGTGAGGTAGGTGGGGCTGAGAGAGCTCCGAGAAGCTGTGACTAGCCCAAGGTCACTCAGCTGGCGTGTGTGGGAGTGCCCAGGCTAATCTGAATTCCCCAGATAAGCCTCCACAGCTCAAGCGGCAGAGCGGGGAATCAAACCCGGTTCCTCCAGATTAGAGACATGAGCTCTTAACCTCCTACGCCACTGCTGCTCGGCTTGAGACCCCGGAGAGCGGCTGCCGGTCAGAGGATGCCATACTGGCCTTGATGGACAGTGGCGTACCATCTATAGGGACAAGGGGTAACCCATGACCCCGGGCGCATGCTTTTCGGTCAAGGGGGGGCACCGGGCACCAGCTGGGTCCTCGGCCCTGGCATCTCCATGGCATGGCCACCCAGCTGGCGCCTGGTGGCTCCCCATGTGCCGGGTGCCACTTGGCGGTGCCCAAAGCTGGGCTCCGCCACGTGGCCAGGAGGCATCTCCCCTGCTGGTGAATCACACAGGCATGTGAGGCCAGGCCAAGCCGCGTGGCCGGGAGGCTCTCCCCTGCCGGGGGCTCGCACGGGACCTGGCAACAGCCCCTCCTCCCACACGCGCTCCCCTCTGGTACCATGTTTCCCCGAAAATAAGACAGTGTCTTATATTAATTTTTGCTCCCAAAGATGCGCTATGTCTTATTTTCGGGGGATGTCTTATTTTTCTGTGTTCTGTTCGTCGGGCATGCTTCTAAACAAAAACTTTGCTATGTCTTACTTTTGGGGGATGCCTTATATTTCGCACTTCAGCAAAACCTCTACTACGCCTTATTTTCAGAGGATGTCTTATATTCGGGGAAACAGGGTAACTAGGGTGCAGGGGAGGCACGGGCCTGCTGATAAAAGGGGTGCCAGGGGGGGCGTGGGAGTGGGGGCGCCCGGGCAGCTGTTGTCCCCGGGAGCCATTTTCCCCCAGAATGCCTCTGTTGATTGACCACAGGTCTGATCCAGTATCAGACGTCTTCATGTGTGTTCACGCGTGTGCTGCCAACCCCTTCGAGGAGTAGCCCGGACCATGACTTGGAGCCTGGGATTGTTGGTAGGGTTGCTGATGGGACATCTCCTCTCCCCCCAGTGGGAGATCAATCCAGTAGTGCGGGCCCCCCACCTTTTGTAGCCTGCGGGCACATGTGGATCGGTGGGAGCAGCAATAAAATGGCTGCCACAGGAGGCGGAGCCAGCCACAACATGATTGGCGCAACTTACCTTTGGTCCCGCAGCGCAGATCCTTTTGTTGTGGCGTCAGCTGCTGCCACAGCAACCTTTTCCAAAATCTGCACAGCCAATCGGAAGCCTGGCTGGGCGAATGCTGTTCCGCCGGGCTTTCGGCTTGAGGCCCGAAAACTGGAAACTGAAATCGAAATTGTCTACTCTCAATTGCGCTTAGTCGCTGGCCCAAATCCTAATTCCCCATTTGCTTTAAATGACACCTGTTGCCGGTCTTGTTTTAACTCTGATTTGAAATTAAGCTTTTAGTTTATTTTAATTTAAATCACAGGTGTCAAACTCGTGGCCCTCCAGATGTTATGGACTACAGTTCCCATCATGCTGGCAGGGGATGATGGGAACTGTAGTCCATAACATCTGGAGGGCCACGAGTTTGACACCTGTGATTTAAATGTATTTTAATCAGGTTAGATTGGATGTTAATTATTATCACTGTTTTAATTGTTTTAATTGTTATTGAATCAAATTTTATATGTTTACTACTGTAAGCCGCTCTGAGCCCTTGTGGGCTGGGCAGTGCACAAATCACGTTAAATAAACAAATAAAATAAGGTATATGTGAGCAAAGAGCAACCTTGCATGGCAAATTGGCCTGAAAGCCAAAATACTCTGTTCATGTTTCCCACTAGTTTGCGGTCATGTCCTGTAGCCATTTGAGTCCACTGTAACATCATGGAATGTTTACAAACACTCTAACTATGCGCTCCTGGTGGAAGGCTGACCAACAGCGCCGCTTCTCTCGGGGAGTATGGATATAATTTCGGTGACTCTCCAGTCCCGTTCTAATTTCCATGTTGTATGTCTATGTCTGGGGGTGTAGTTGTGTCTGGGAGGGGGGGAAATAGTATATCTGATAGAGTGGGTTGTTGAAGGCCAAACTGGATGGTAGATTAAGAGAAAGGTAAGACTCTGGCCAAATTAGATGGCCGAGACCATCCCGGTCTCATCAGATGTTGGAGCCCCTTGGGGATGGGACGGTCTACAAATCTAAACAATAAATAAATAAATAAGCTGGGGTGGGGCGGGATCAGCCCCAGTTCATACTTGGATGAGAGGCCACCAAAGAAGTCCAAGGTGGGCATGCAGAGTCAGGCAATGGAGAATCCTTGGAAACTTTGTGGGGTCTCCGTAAATCGGCCGCAACTTGCTGTGTGGCGCTGTGTACTCCCAAAGCTCCAGCTGACTGTTGGCAGCAACGTTGGGACCCTTAAAGTTTGGTCAAGTTGGTAAAGTTTGCTAATAAAGAGCCGACTAAAGAACAGGGCTTTGTTGGAGAGAAGCTAATCATTTAGGACTTTCTTGGGCAGCCGGCATCTGCATTGCTGTTTTCTTTCAGAGCCCCTGCGCTCAAGGAATTGTCCTTGCAGATTATCTCGTGGGGCGGGGACTGTTTGTCGCATTGTTTTGAGCTTACCTTGAGTCCCACCAGCGGTGTCTGGTGCCGGGCCTGACAGAAAAAAGCAAAGTCACCCTGAAGAGAGGAAATTCGGCATTCTCTTGGTTTAATTTTGGGATGTGCTTTTGCAGAAAAGTATATAGGGCAGTGATGGCAAACCTTTTCGAGACCGAGTGCCCAAATTGCAACCCAAAACCCACTTATTTATCGCAGAGTGCCAACACAGCACTTTAACCTGAATACTGAGGTTTTAGTTTAGAAAAAACGGTTGGCTCCGAGGCGTGCGTTACTCGGGAGTAAGCTTGGTGGTAGTCGGTGGCTTTGCTTTTAAGCAACCATGCAACTCTTCCAACGGGTGAATCACGACCCTAGGAGGGTTTACTCAGAAGCAAGCCCATTGCCAGCAACCGAGCTTACTCCCAGGTAAAGGATCACACCTTCGCATGAAAAGCAGTGGGGTTTAACAACGCTTAACAGGGTTACCTACGCAGCTTCCCCAAAACCAGGTCTTAGGTTTAATGCTAATAATCGAGCCCAGCGGCCCAGGCCAGCCTAGATGTGGGCGGGGGGCGACTCTGTTTGCGCGTGCCCACAGAAAGGGCTCTGAGTGCCACCTCTGGCACCCGTGCCATAGGTTCGCCACCACTGATATAGGACATAGCTCTTGTCATTTGCTAAAGAGTGGCCGTTGCTCACCTGGAAATTCCCAGGAGCCAGGGTAGCGTTGCCATCTGCAAGTCTGGACGCACCTGGAGATTGGATGGTGGCGCCTAGGAGAGTAGGGTTGCGGGAGAGAAGAGACTTCGTTGGGATATAATGCTGTGCCGCCCGCTTTCGAACGCAGCCGTTGTCTCCAGGAGAAGCGGAATAAATATTTCAAGCCAACCAATAAATAGCAAATGAGCCATTTCTGTAGTCTGGAGAGCAGTTGTCATACAAGGCAAGACAAACTCTTGCACTTTGGACTTGGTTAGAATGTGTGCTTCATCTCCCCCTCTTCCTAAAAACTCTGTGTGTGTGTGTGTGTGTGTGTGTGTGTGGCTTTTAAGCAACGCCAGCTGTGGACCTCTTGCCAACGTCCAAGCCTTAAAACCAGCTCCAAGCCATTTTTTGTGGAAGGCATTTATTTTGTGGTTACTGATAAATATGGCTTTATTTTAGTCGGAGTTTATTCATAGACATGGCTTCGTGTCTCGTGCCTTTTTAAAAACCATCCTTCAAAACTGGCCCTGTTATGAACCGTCTCTCTGCACAGGGCTCGGCAAACTAGGACTGTTGGGCCCGATCGCATGTGAATGCCCTTCGCCTAGTTGGCCCAGGTGAGCCCGATTGGAAGCTAAGCAGGGGCCTGGTTCATCCTTGGATGGAAGACCACCAAGAAAGCAAGGGGGGAAAGCACCCCGTCCCACCCCGGAACGCCCCTTCCACGCCCCCTGAGTGCCCTTGCCACACCCCTGCAGTCTTCATTGTACATTGGTGCGTTTGCGCACCCCCCGGTCCCCTTGGAGATACACCTCTGCAAGAAAGTCCTTAGAAGACCAGCGCTTGCCTTGAAACCCATTCGGGGTAGCCATAAATGAGTTGTTTTCCATCTTCAAACACTTGTGGATTATTAACACCTCTGCCTGTTTGCTCCTGGTAAAATTGGAGGGTCTGGTTAGAAGAAGAAGAAGAAGAAGAAGAGTTTGGATTTATATCCCCCCTTTCTCTCCTGTAGGAGACTCAAAGGGGCTGACAATCTCCTTGCCCTTCCCCCCTCACAACAGACACCCTGTGAGGTGGGTGGGGCTGAGAGAGCTCCGAGAAGCTGTGACTAGCCCAAGGTCACCCAGCTGGCATGTGTCGGAGGCACAAGCTAATCTGAATTCCCCAGAGAAGCCTCCACAGCTCAGGCGGCAGAGCTGGGAATCAAACCCAGTTCCTCCAGATTAGATACACGAGCTCTTAACCTCCTACACCACTGCTGCTCCTGGTTAGGAGGGGGATACTTATGGTATGATTATTGATGTGTTTTGTTTGCTAATGATGTCATTATTATGTTGTTATTCTGGGCTTATCGATGTTTTTGCCATGCGTAATGTTATGATTATTGATGCTTGCTGTTTACGCTGTTACATTTCACGCAGTTGTGCCTTCCTTATTCATGCTTTTGCCATTTTGTGACGCTGTGTTCATCAATGTTTGCAGATGTGATTATGCTGATTGATGTTTGTTGTTTACAGCACGATTGTTCGCCGTCCCGAGCCCTACGGGGGAGGACCAGATATAAGCCGATTAATCAATACATAAATAGTTTTAGACAAAATTAACATAATGGAAAGGACAGGTTGTGGCCACATACGCTCTAGGGCACAGATGTCAAACTCGTGGCCCTCCAGATGTTATGGACTACAGTTCCCATCATCCCCTGTCAGCATCATGCTGGCAGGGAATGATGGGAACTGTAGTCCATAACATTTGGAGGGCCGTGAGTTTGACACCTATGCTCTAGGGCATAAGTCCTGTTAAAGAAATAACACAGGAGTAAGACAAGTGAAGTACGTGATTGAAAATGCTGGGGTGAAGAATTAGGACTAATAAAAGGAAACACTTCTTCATGCACGTGTGATTGGTGTTTGGAATATGCTGCCACAGGAGGTGGATGGCCACTAACCTGGATAGCTTTCAAAAGGGCTTGGACAGATTTATGGAGGAGAAGTCAATCTCTGGCTACCAATCTTGATCCTCCTTGATCTCAATTGCAAATGCCTGAGCAGACCAGGTGCTTGGGAGCAGCAGCAGCAGCAGCAGAAGGCCATTGCTTTCACATCCTGCACGTGAGCTCCCAAAGGCACCTGGTGGGCCACTGCGAGTAGCAGAGTGCTGGACTAGATGGACTCTGGTCTGATCCAGCAGGCTCGTTCTTATGTTCTTATGTGATTTTCGGAATTGGAATGGAAGGCGCCCTACACTGTTCCCCTAAAAAAAGAATGGTATTTATAGTATGAAGGTGTAGGAATGACCCACCCATAGCAGAACCACTTCAATGTTTCTTCATGAGTTGCCGTTCTGAGTGTGACTCATCTGAAACGTAGCCAGCGCTTTCCGAAGATGGTTAGCTCGGTCTGATTGAAAGATCTGTTCATACCAGTGGTGGGATTCAGCCGGTTCGCACCGCTTCGGCAGAACCGGTTGTTAAAATGGTGCGTTTAAACAACCAGTGGTGAAATTATATCGACCCCACCACCAGTACTGGTTGTTAAATCATTTGAATAGTTTTCTCTCTTTCTCACAATACTAGAACCAGGGGGCATTCATTGAAAATGCTGGGGGGAAGAATTAGGACTAATAAAAGGAAACACTTCTTCACGCAACATGGGATTGGTGTTTGGAATATGCTGCCACAGGAGGTGGTGATGGCCACTCACCTGGATAGCTTTAAAAGGGGCTTGGACAGATTTATGGAGGAGAAGTCGATCTATGGCTACCAGTCTTGATCCTCCTTGATCTCAGATTGCAAATGCCTTAGCAGACCAGGTGCTCAGGAGCAGCAGCAGCAGAAGGCCCTTGCTTTCACCTCCTGCATGTGAGCTCCCAAAGGCACCTGGTGGGCCACTGTGAGTAGCAGAAAGCTGGACTAGATGGACTCTGGTTTGACACAGCAGGCTAGTTCTTATGTTCTTATGAATCCCACCACTGGTTCACACCCACAGTGGAAACTGCAAGGAGGTAAACCTGGAGCGGGAATCGTGCAGGGTTGCAGCAAATTGCCACTCATGTGAACGGGGGACTTGATTTCTCCTGCGGCCGCGCTTCGGGAACGACTGACTCAGTGGGACGTCAGTCTGAGTCAACATGGGCCGGGTGCTGCCGCATGCGATGTTGTTATTGAGGCACAAATGATACAGATTATTTTTCGGCTCCTCGGCCAGCAGACGCAGGCTGAAGCCAGCCAACGTGACTCGTGCTGCGTTGCTCATTTTGCAACGGGGGGACATAGCTGTGGTTTCGTTTTTTTCTGTTTGCTGTTGCTCAGAAAGCTAGCGGCCGGGGAGGGCTGCGTGGAGAGGGTTCCTGGGGCAGTGACCCTGCAGAAGGAATCCCTTCGTACCTTCAACTGGGGGGGTTTATTTTAAAACCACCCTTTTTGCATGCAAAAATTCCAGGAGCAACTTTCTCGTTCTGGGCTGGGAGAATGGCGTCCTCCTCCTCCTCGGCCTTGTGGGTGTTGCGAGGACATCCCAGTAGCTAACTTCAGGAGCCGTTTCCCTCTTGCTTTACCAATGCGGGCGCGTTCCACCCTCTGCCCTCGGAGTCATGGAAAATGTGCCCGTGCGAAGCCCCGGAGCCTTTGTCCTACAAGGAGAACAGGCTGTTTTTGAGCGGCCGGATTCTTGCCCACGCCTCCCACGGAGTGGACCGGCGGCTGACTCTTTGGCAGCTCCTCAGAGGCCCATGGCGAGGCGGGGGGGACGGACGGGCTTATCCTTCTTCCAATCCCCCCCCCCCATCCAATTTTCTTGCTCTTCTCCTTAAACCAGCCCAGTCCCACTTGCGTAGTGGCAAAATCTCTGGGTCTGGAATTGCCTCTAAGGCAATGTGAAGACCATTTCTTTCCCTTTTCTCTCTTCCAAATATTATTATAGTCCGATCTACTTATAGCAGGATAAAGCACAATACTGTTGTGGGTTTTCCGGGTTGTATGGCCGTGTTCCAGTAGCATTTTCTCCTGATCTTTCACCTGCATCTGTGTCTGGCATCTGAAGATGCCAGCCACAGATGCAGGCGAAACATCAGGAGAAAATGCTACTAGAATGCAGGCATACAACCCGGAAAACCCACAACGCCCTAGTTATTCTGGCTGTGAAAGCCTTTGACAATTCATAAAGCACAGTTGAATAAGTAAAATTAAATGCATTGTCGAAGGCTTTCATGCCCAGATCAATGGACTGTTGTGGGTTTTCTGGACTTTGTGGCTTTGGTCGTTAACATTAGGGGCAAAAGCTACCAGACCACAGCCAAGCGTGTGGGAAAATCCTCAACAGCCAATTAAGCATAAGCATTGTATTGTCGGTACACGCATGAAATTCTGACAGCATTCGCGAGGGTACACGAATTTCAGACTCATACCCCATCCTCACTTTCCCCTTGCTCCACCCATCCCTACACAGCCCCAAACACATCAACACGAAGCCGCAGAGTTTAGCATAGCCACAGCTCTAGAGTAGAAGCCGTCTCTAAGCCTCTTTGTCCTAGTTTAATTGTCCTAGGACAATTAAAACTAAGGCTGCACTCCACACAGAGTACTTCAAGTAAACACCAGACAATATAGGCAGTTTGAGAAGCATGGGGGGAGATGTGAAAGCAATGGCCTTTTGCTGCTGCTGCTGCTGCTCCCGAGCACCTGGTCTGCTAAGGCATTTGCAACCTCAGATCAAAGAGGATCAAGATTGGTAGCCAGAGATCGACTTCTCCTCCATCAATCTGTCCAAGCCCCTTTTAAAGCTATCCAGGTGAGTGGCCATCACCACCTCCTGTGGCAGCATATTCCAAACACCAACCACACGTTGCGTGAAGAAGCGTTTCCTTTTATTAGTCCTAATTCTTCCCCCCAGCATTTTCAATGGATGCCCCCCTGGTTCCTACAACATACAAAGAATTTGAGAGAAAGAGAAAAATATACCTATGGTCGACATTTTCTACCCCATGCATAATTTTATAGACTTCAATCATATCCCCCCTCAGACGTCTCCTCTCCAAACTAAAGAGTCCCAAACGCTGCAGCCTCTCCTCATAAGGAAGGTGCTCCAGTCCCTCAATCACCCTTCTTGCCCTTCTCTGCACTTTTTCTATCTCTTCGATGTCCTTTTTGAGATGTCCTGCCGACAGACCTTATGGTGCATCTCTAGAATGCTGTAATGTGTGTTCTTGGGGTCTCTTGCACAAGCCATGTCCAGACGGTTATCTCTTGCAGAGATTTAGCTGTAGGCTGCAGCTATGTCCATGGCAGTCATAAACTTTCTCTGACTTGAGAGAACCCTTAGAGAGCAGGACTCTCTCGGGGGTTATCTCTTGCAGATCTGGTGGAGATGTGTAACCCTTACAGTAGATGGGGTGGTAGGGAGCAACTATTTCAAATAATGTATTGTCGGAGGCTTTCATGGCCAACTGGTTCTGGTGGGCTTTCCGGGCTGTGTGGCCGTGGTCTGGTGGATCTTGTTCCTAACGTTTCGCCTGCGTCTGTGTGTAACACAGTGTGTGTACACTGTGTCCACGGTGTGTCCACAGTGTATACACAGTGAATACACAGTGTATAACAGACTTCCCTCTGTGATACACCTCTGTGATACATCTCTGAAGATGCCAGCCACAGATGCAGGTGAAACGTTAGGAACAAGATCCACCAGACCACGGCCACACAGCCCGGAAAAGCCACCAGAGCCAGTATTTCAAATAAGTTATCCTGATTTAACTCTTTTGTGTACACTTGGCGATATGAAAATAACTCTTCGGTTCATAGAATCATAGACTGATGAAGTTGGAAGAGACCCCCAAGGGCCATCAAGTCCAACCCCTGACATGCAGGAACATACAATCAAAGCGCTCCGGACAGATGGCCTTCCAGCCTCTCTTTAAAAACCTCCAAAGAAGGAGACTCCACCCCCCCCCCCCCGAGGTAGTGAATTCCACTGTCGAACAGCCCAGACTGTCTGGAAGTTCTTCCTGAGGTTTAGGTGGATTCTCTTTTCCTGCACCTTGAACCCATTTCTCCTGGTCCTAGTCTCCGCTGCAGGAGAAGACGAAGAGTTTGGATTTATATCCCCCCTTTCTCTCCTGCAGGAGACTCAAAGGGGCTGACAATCTCCTTGCCCTTCCCCCCTCACAACAAACACCCTGTGAGGTAGGTGGGGCTGAGAGAGCTCCGAGAAGCTGTGACTAGCCCAGGGTCACTGGCTAGGCGTGTGTGGGAGTGGCCACAGGCTAATCTGAATTCCCCTAGAGAAGCCTCCCACAGCTCAGGCTGCAGAGCGGGGACTCAGAAACCCAGTTCCTCCAGATTAGATACACGAGCTCTTAACCTCCTACGCCACTGCTGCTCCTGCAGAAAACAAACTTGCTCCCTCACCAACACGACATTCCTTCAAATATCTAAACATGGCTATCAGGTCCCCTCTTATGAGCTACATGAAAGTTTGTATATGGAAATACGGAAGCTCTGTGCTCCATTTTAATCAATCTGGAGGGCAAAGGGGCGTTCTCTTGCAGAAGGCATCTGAAACGGTCGGAACGCCAAATCCCTCCAGGGAAGCGAGATCGAGCTGCCGTTTAGATATGATGTTTTTGTACTCTTCGTCCCAGGGGAAAATCAGCACTTAAAGGCCGGTGGGGACATGCCCGGCTCTCGTTCCAAACGCAGCTTCTCTGCCAGGAGTTTTTGAGTCTCCAAAACAGCCAGAACATTATTTTAGGGATCTGCCATACGCAGGGTGCCAGATACTGGAGGCTGGTTCCTCTCCACGGCTGTGAGAGTATGCAAAGTGCATGAAGAAGAGGAAGGAGGAGGAGGAGGAGGAGGAAGAGGAGGAGGAGGAGTAGTAGTTTGGATTTATATCCCCCCTTTCTCTCCTGCAGGAGACTCAAAGGGGCTGACAATCTCCTTGCCCTTCCCCCCTCACAACAAACACCCTGTGAGGTGGGTGGGGCTGAGAGAGCTCCGAGAAGCTGTGACTAGCCCCAGGTCACCCAGCTGGCGTGTGTGGGAGTGCCCAGGCTAACCTGAATCCCCCAGAGAAGCCTCCACAGCTCAGGCGGCAGAGCTGGGAATCAAACCCGGTTCCTCCAGATTAGATACACGAGCTCTTAACCTCCTACGCCACTGCTGCTCCTGAAATATGGGCATGCATAGTACATTAGGGAAATATAGGGGGCGGGAGCACATCAGAGGAGGTGGCTGTGAAGATCTGGGGGCACAAATAGTTAAGGGGTTTGCAACCTGCGGCTCTCCAGATGTTCATGGACTACAAATTGGCCATGCTGGCAGGGGCTGATGGGAATTGTAGTCCATGGACATCTGGAGAGCCGCAGGTTGCAGACCCCTGTTCTAGTTCTACCCATGAATTTGCTTACAGTTTTGGGGAGAATAGTTTGGTGACGGCCCGCGCGTGCTTTAGTGCTGGGATCCCTCATCCTGTGGCAGTGAGTACAGCCCAAAATACGGGGGTACAGCCCAAAATACTAGTGTGCTGGAGGCAGGCAGAGCAAGCAGGGGATAAAAATTGGGGTTCCAAGTTCTTCGTAAAAGTTTGGGCATCAGCCCCTCCCACAACCTCCCCTGTAATCAGCCTGGATATGTATCTGGGGGGGGGGGGGGGGGCTGAGCTCATTGCCTTCCTGGAGACCTTTGTGAGCAGGGCGTTCCAGGAGACCGAGCAACTTAAGGAGCAGCAGTGGCGTAGGAGGCTAAGAGCTCGTGTATCTAATCTGGAGGAACCGGGTTTGATTCCCCGCTCTGCCGCCTGAGCTGTGGAGGCTCATCTGGGGAATTCAGATTAGCCTGGGCACTCCCACACACGCCAGCTGGGTGACCTTGGGCTAGTCACAGCTTCTCGGAGCTCTCTCAGCCCCACCTACCTCACAGGGTGTTTGTTGTGAGGGGGGAAGGGCAAGGAGATTGTCAGCCCCTTTGAGTCTTCTGCAGGAGGGAAAGGGGGGATATAAATCCAAACTCCTCCTCCTCCTCCTCCTCCTCCTCCTCCTCCTCCTCCTCCTCTTCTTCTTCTTCTTCTTCTTCTTCTTCTTCTTCTTCTTCTTCTTCTTCTTCTTCTTCTTCTTCTTCTTCTTCTTCTTCTTCTTCTTCTTCTTCTTCTTCTTCTTCATGGAATGCTGGAGGTTGGGGGCGTGAGGATGTACCCCCAACGGCACCCCCATTTGCACACAGCGAAGAAATCCGGTCTGGCCGGCTGCTGCTCTCCAAAGAGAGGATCTGCCATGGAGGCTCTCCGTGCCCTCGAGACAGGCCCCCCCCTCTCTAGTGCCAGCTGGCCCTGGCACCCTCCTGCCCGGGTGCCATCCCTGAGTCACAGGCTGGGCTAGCTGGCGGCGCAAGGAGTGTGTGTGCGCGGCGCGTGCTCCCGCCCCCCCGAGGCAGATGGGAAAACAAACCCGCCCTCTGAACTATAAATAACTTGGCAAGAGGAAGAAAGGCCGCGCTGGGTCGGCTCCCTGCAAGAAGCACGGGTGCGCGTGAACCTCCCTGCGAGGGAGGGCCGGGGCAGAGAGCTCTTTCTTGGAGCTTAAGCTTGCAATGCACAAAGTGCTAAGTACCAGGAAACCTCGCGCAGTACCAGGAAAGACAACCGGAGGGCCACTGCGAGTAGCAGAGAGCTGGACTAGATGGACTCTGGTCTGATCCAGCTGGCTTGTCCTTATGTTCTTATGAGACTCCACCACACCACAGGGATTGGAGCATGTGCAGAGCGTCCCTCACTGTTTGGGAGTGGCAGGGTCTGGGTTCCGGAGGCACAGAGGGGTCTTTTCATTTCTATGATCTTTCTATGATCTTGGCCTGAGGTCTCCTCTGTCCAGCGGTGAAGCTTAGTTTTGGGGTCAGGGGTAGGAAGTGGATGGCCAAGCTAGCCTGATCTCTCATCAAATCTCGGAAGCTAAGCAGGGTCGGTCCTGGTTAGTTCTTGGATGGGAGACAACGAAGGAAGTCCAGAGTCAGGCAAAGGCAAACGAGCCAGCGTAGCATAGTGGTTTAGAGCAGGTGGATTCTAATCTAGAGAATCGGGTGAGTGGCAGAGGCTTATCTGGTGAACCAGGTTTGATTCCCCTCTCCTCCACATGAGCAGTGTAGGCTTATCTGGTGAACCAGATGTGTTTCCGCACTCCTACATTCCTGCTGGGTCTGGTCACAGTTCTCTCTATTCTATTCTATTCATTCTATTCTATTCTCAGGACTCTCTCAGCCCCACCTGCCTCACAGGGTGTCTGTTGTGGGGAGAGGAAGGGAAAGGAGCTTGCCAGCCACCTTGAGTCTCCTTATAGGAGAGAAAGGTGGGGTATTAATCCAAAATCATCATCATCATCATCATCATCATCATCATCATCATCATCATCATCATCATCATCATCATCATCATCCCCCCCTCCTCCTCCTCCTTCTTGGTGTCAGATAAAAACTCTCTTCTTCTTCTTCTTCTTCTTCTTCTTCTTCTTCTTCTTCTTCTTCTTCTTCTTCTTCTTCTTCTTCTTCTTCTTCTTCTTCTTCTTCTTCTTCTTCTTCTTCTTCTTCTTCTTCTTCTTCTTCTTCTCCTTCTTCTTCTTCTTCTTCTTCTTCTTCTTCTTCTTCTTCTTCTTCTTCTTCTTCTTCTTCTTCTTCTTCTTCTTCTTCTTCTTCTTCTTCTTCTTCTTCTTCTTCTTCTTCTTCTTCTTCTTCTTCTGGGTCTAGTCACAGTTCTCTCAGGACTCTCTCAGCCCCACCTGCCTCACAAGGTGTCTGTTGTGGGGAGAGGAAGGAGCTTGTATCCACCTTGAGTCTCCTTGCAGGAGAGAAAGGTGGGGTATAAATCCAAAATCATCTTCTTCTTTGCTTCCTGCCGCCTGCTGTAACCAGATCTCAGAAGCTAAGCGGGGTTAACCCTGTTTAATGCTTGGATAGAAGACGAGGGTCTTCCCACAGAGGCAAGCAATCGCAAACCATTTTGAACGTCTCTTGCCTTGAGTCCTTGGCGGCACCTTCCTACCACCAGGAGAAGAAAAGACGGCCTCCTCCACACTTGAGTTTTGCGGCTGTTTCCTAATTTCCATGGAACTCTTTTGTCTCGGGGTTATAGTAATTACCTGTGCGTGTCTGGGCCGGCAGTTGTGCTTGCAGTAGAAGGTTGGGTGTCAAAATGTGCTCCCGCCTTTCCTTTCTTTTGGTTTCTCATCAGCCCTGTAGAGGCAGAGGGTTGCTGGGACACCCCTCGTGCAGATGAGAAGCCGAGGCCGGGCGAGGCGGCTTGTCCCCGGACACCGTGTGAGCCTGTGCTAGGAATACAAGAAGAAGAAGAAGAGTTTGGATTTATATCCCCCCTTTTTCTCCTGCAGGAGACTCAAAGGGGCTGACAATCTCCTTGCCCTTCCCCCCTCACAACAAACACCCTGCGAGGTGGGTGGGGCTGAGAGAGCTCCGAGAAGCTGTGACTAGCCCAAGGTCACCCAGCTGGCGTGTGTGGGAGTTCACAGGCTAATCTGAATTCCCCAGATAAGCCTCCACAGCTCAGGCGGCAGAGTGGGGAATCAAACCCGGTTCCTCCAGATTAGATACACGAGCTCTTAACCTCCTACGCCACTGCTGCCGATCTGTCCCCAGGTCCAATTTGCTCAGCACCAGAAATCCAGGACTGACCGTCCTCTGCTTGAAGGAAGACCTCCTCTCCAGAAAACCAGCCCCATTACTGAGCTGTCCTCGCTGCTAGCACGTTTCTCCTGACGCTTGACAATTCCTGTCCTCCAGACAGTGGCGTATCTGCCAGAGGAACATGGGGGGGTCGACCCAGGTGCCACCCATTAGATCACGCGGGGGGCGCAAAATCGCCCCCACCCCTCTCCCGTGGAGAGGCACCCCCAGCCCTGCCAAACTCCCACCACCCTCCTCTACCAGCTGCCTGGTGGGGCCAGGCCGAGGGGCATCCAATGGGCCCACGGCAGACACCCTGCCTGGCTGCTCCATCAGTCAGAGAAGGGAGAGGGTGGCCCCGGGCAGTCTGGTGGACCGCCCTCTGACAGCTAAAGGAGCAGCCAGGGCGGGAGCTTGCTGTGGGCCCCCCAGCTGCCCCTCGGCCCTGCCCCACCAGGCCGCCCGGGACCACCACCGCCCTTCTCTGCCGACTGAGGTAAGTGGGCTGTGGGGGGCGCTTGAGGAGGCGTTGCCGCAGGTGCCATCGTCTCCCGGTACGCCTCTGCCTCCGGAGCATCAGAGACCGAGTCTTCCCCGCTCTGCCGCCTGAGCTGTGGAGGCTTATCTGGGGAATTCAGATTAGCCTGTGCACTCCCACACACGCCAGCTGGGTGACCTTGGGCTAGTCACAGCTTTTCGGAGCTCTCTCAGCCCCACCCACCTCACAGGGTGTTTGTTGTGAGGGGGGAAGGGCAAGGAGATTGTCAGCCCCTTTGAGTCTCCTGCAGGAGAGAAAGGGGGGATATAAATCCAAACTCCTCCTCCTCCTCCTCCTCCTCCTCCTTCTTCTTCGACAAGATAGTGTAGTTTGTGGTTTGTATTTGTTTGGCTGGCCGTGGCACTCAGGTGCCTTTGCTCGCGGTCTCTTTTTCCCATTCTGCCCGAGAAGTGTCAGGCCCTCGGGCTCTCTACATCTAGGAAAGAAGGGCGGAAGGGGGTGGCACCCAGAAGGAGGGCAGCAGCCCCATGGAAGAGCTGGGAGGAGAGCCCGGTGTCGTGGCCACATTGGGGTGGGATCAGATAGTTGGGAGGGGCACCAGTACTAGCTGGTATAGTGAAGTGGTGAAGAGTGCCTAGTATCTGCAAGGCCCAGGTTCAGATTCCTGCTGGTGCCATGAAAATAGCATGGTATAGTGGTTAAGAGCAGGCGCACTCTATCTGGAGAACCGGGTTTGATTCCCCGCTCTGCCACTTGAGCTGCGGAGGCTTATCTGGGGAACTAGATTAGCTTGTGCACTCCAACACACGCCAGCTGGGTGACCGTGGGCTAGTCACAGTTCTTCGGAGCTCTCTCAGCCCCACCTACCTCACAAGGTGTTTGTTGTGGTGGGTTGGGAAGGGAAAAGAGTTTGTCAGCCCCTTTGAGCCTCCTTACAGGAGAGAAAGGGGGGGGGGATATGAATCCAAACTGTTCTTCTTCTTGGGTGATCTTGGGCCAGTTACTCTCAGCCTGGCCTTCCTCACAGGGTTGGTGTGCCGATAAAATGGAGAGTGGTGTCTGCTACTTTGGGTCCCCACCAGGGAGAAAACCGGGATATAAATAAATTAAATACCCTGTTTTCCCCAAAACAAGACATCCCCTGAAAATAAGACGTCGTAGAGGTTTTGCTAAAGTGCGAAATATAAGGCATCCCCCAAAAGTAAGACGTAGCAAAGTTTTTGTTTGGAAGCATGGATCCCAACGAACAGAACACAGGAAAATAAGACTTCCCCTGAAAATAAGACATAGCGCATCTTTGGGAGCAAAAATTAATATAAGACACTGTCTTATTTTCGGGGAAACACGGTCGATGTCTTCCAGTTTAGACTGTGTTGGAAGAAAGCAACTTTTTGTGTTAACAGTAATTGGAAGTGAGAAACAGGAAGTGAAACCGGTCGGTCGGTCGGTCGGTCCATCCTGCCATTTGGCACGAGGCAGAACTTTGTACTCAGACAGCGCATGAGAGAGTACAAGAGCCGAGATCGAAAATAGCTTCAGTCATCCTGGCGCAGCTGGGCTGTGTGTGTGTGGGGGGGGGGGGCACCCTATTCCCCTCCCAACCCGTGGCTGTCTCCAGGCTCTGCCCGGATGGAAGCAGGGAGGGCTGGCAATAAATAGACGAATGCAGGCCTGCCGGCTGGCCGGGGTCATTCTTGGGAAGCCGACCGACCGGGCGGCATAATGGCCCTTTGTGTCTCCTCTGCTCAGCTGCCCGTCTTTGGGGACGGAGCTGCTCTGTCTGCCGGGGATTAGGCGCTGGGCGGGCCGTAGCCCAGGCCTCAAAGAGCCGGGGGACCACAGCGCGGCATCTGGCCGGTGCCCCAGAGTCCGTGGCCAAGTCAGAGGAGGAGAAACTGGAGTCTGCTGGAACGCACGTGGCACGTGTGGCTGGCTGTGGCATGTGCTCTCTCAGTGGCCCAGCTGAATGAACGGGAGTGGCACCGAAGAAGAAGAGGAAGAAGAGGAAGAAGAGGAGGAGGAGGAGGAGGAAGAAGAAGAGGAAGAAGAAGAAGAGGAGGAAGTAGAAGAGGAAGAGGAGGAGGAGGAGGAAGAAGAAGAAGAGGAAGAAGAGGAAGAGGAGGAGGAAGAAGAAGAGGAAGAAGAAGAGGAGGAAGAAGAGGAAGAAGAGGAAGAGGAGTAGGAGTAGGAGTTTGGATTTATATCCCCCCTTTCTCTCCTGCAGGAGACTCAATGGGGCTGACAATCTCCTTGCCCTTCCCCCCTCACAACAAACCCCCTGTGAGGTGGGTGGGGCTGAGAGAGCTCCGAAGAACTGTGACTAGCCCAAAGTCACCCAGCTGGCATGTGTGGGAGTGCACAAGCTAATCTAGTTCCCCAGATAAGCCTCCACAGCTCAGGCGGCAGAGCTGGGAATCAAACCCGGTTCCTCCAGATTAGAATGCACCTGCATTCTAGAAGAAGAAGAAGAAGAAGAAGAAGAAGAAGAGGAGGAGGAGGAGGAGGAGTTTGGATTTCTATTCCCCCTTTCTCTCCTGCAGGAGACTTAAAGGGGCTGACAATCTCCTTTCCCTCCCCACCCCACAACAAACCCCCTGTGAGGTGGGTAGGGCTGAGAGAGCTCCGAGAAGCTGTGACTAGCCCAAGGTCACCCAGCTGGCGTGTGTGGGAGCGCACAAGCTAATCTGAATTCCCCAGATAAGCCTCCACAGCTCAGGTGGCAGAGCGGGGAATCAAACCCGGTTCCTGGACAGATTAGAGTACACCTGCTCTTAACCGCTACGCCACTGCTGATTCAAGTGCCCACATGTTTGTTTCCGTGATGCTTCAAAATCAAAAGGCTCATCCAATTTCAAGAACTTTTCAAAGAGAAATAAAAGAAATATGAAATGGCACACAGGACCATATTATTCTCTAGCTCAGGGGTGGCCAGCCCATGGCACCCCAGATGTTCATGGACTACAATTCCCATCAGCCCCTGCCAGCATGGCTAATTGGCTGATCGGAATTGTAGTCCATGAACAACTGGGGCACCATAGACCGGCCACCCCTGCTTTAGCTTATAGTGTGTGGGAGTGCACAGGCTAGTCTGAATTCCCCAGATAAGCCTCCACAGCTCAGGTGGCAGAGCTGGGAATCAAACCCGGTTCCTCCAGATTAGAATGCACCTGCTCTTAACCACTACGCCACTGCTGCTCCTTAGTGTTGGGCCCCCCTAGCCAAGGTTTTGCAAACCAGACTGTGTTTATTTTCAAATCAGAGAATCACCTGTTTTCATGACACCGGTGGGAGGCTGGGAAAAGGGTGGGGGCTTCCACTCTGCCTTGAATGCACGGGCGCACGTGCAGAGGGTCTCGTAGACAAATATGTTGTGGGTTGCTGGGCCGCACCCACCCCTTGTGTAAAGAATGTGCCCGCTATAGAAGCAGCTATTCTAGGGCATATCCTGGCATTTGTTGCTTCTTCTGGCAAGGCTTGTGAGGAGTGTGTGGGCAGGGGAGGGGAGAGAAGGGGCCGGGACTCAGTGGAAGGGCACCTGTTTGGCCTGCAGAAAGCCCTGGGTTCGATCCCCAGCGCCTCCAGGTAACAGGTGGTTGGGGAAAAGACCTCTGCTCTAGACCCTGGAGAGCAGCTGCCAGTCAGAGTAGACCAGTGGTGGCGAACCTTTGGCACTCCAGATGTTATGGACTACAATTTGGGGGGTGGGGGGGGGGGGGGGTGGGGGGGGGGGGGGGTGGGGGGGGGGGGGGGTGGGGGGGGGGGGGGGTGGGGGGGGGGGGGGGTGGGGGGGGGGGGGGGTGGGGGGGGGGGGGGGTGGGGGGGGGGGGGGGTGGGGGGGGGGGGGGGTGGGGGGGGGGGGGGGTGGGGGGGGGGGGGGGTGGGGGGGGGGGGGGGTGGGGGGGGGGGGGGGTGGGGGGGGGGGGGGGTGGGGGGGGGGGGGGGTGGGGGGGGGGGGGGGTGGGGGGGGGGGGGGGTGGGGGGGGGGGGGGGTGGGGGGGGGGGGGGGTGGGGGGGGGGGGGGGTGGGGGGGGGGGGGGGTGGGGGGGGGGGGGGGTGGGGGGGGGGGGGGGTGGGGGGGGGGGGGGGTGGGGGGGGGGGGGGGTGGGGGGGGGGGGGGGTGGGGGGGGGGGGGGGTGGGGGGGGGGGGGGGTGGGGGGGGGGGGGGGTGGGGGGGGGGGGGGGTGGGGGGGGGGGGGGGTGGGGGGGGGGGGGGGTGGGGGGGGGGGGGGGTGGGGGGGGGGGGGGGTGGGGGGGGGGGGGGGTGGGGGGGGGGGGGGGTGGGGGGGGGGGGGGGTGGGGGGGGGGGGGGGTGGGGGGGGGGGGGGGTGGGGGGGGGGGGGGGTGGGGGGGGGGGGGGGTGGGGGGGGGGGGGGGTGGGGGGGGGGGGGGGTGGGGGGGGGGGGGGGTGGGGGGGGGGGGGGGTGGGGGGGGGGGGGGGTGGGGGGGGGGGGGGGTGGGGGGGGGGGGGGGTGGGGGGGGGGGGGGGTGGGGGGGGGGGGGGGTGGGGGGGGGGGGGGGTGGGGGGGGGGGGGGGTGGGGGGGGGGGGGGGTGGGGGGGGGGGGGGGTGGGGGGGGGGGGGGGTGGGGGGGGGGGGGGGTGGGGGGGGGGGGGGGTGGGGGGGGGGGGGGGTGGGGGGGGGGGGGGGTGGGGGGGGGGGGGGGTGGGGGGGGGGGGGGGTGGGGGGGGGGGGGGGTGGGGGGGGGGGGGGGTGGGGGGGGGGGGGGGTGGGGGGGGGGGGGGGTGGGGGGGGGGGGGGGTGGGGGGGGGGGGGGGTGGGGGGGGGGGGGGGTGGGGGGGGGGGGGGGTGGGGGGGGGGGGGGGTGGGGGGGGGGGGGGGTGGGGGGGGGGGGGGGTGGGGGGGGGGGGGGGTGGGGGGGGGGGGGGGTGGGGGGGGGGGGGGGTGGGGGGGGGGGGGGGTGGGGGGGGGGGGGGGTGGGGGGGGGGGGGGGTGGGGGGGGGGGGGGGTGGGGGGGGGGGGGGGTGGGGGGGGGGGGGGGTGGGGGGGGGGGGGGGTGGGGGGGGGGGGGGGTGGGGGGGGGGGGGGGTGGGGGGGGGGGGGGGTGGGGGGGGGGGGGGGTGGGGGGGGGGGGGGGTGGGGGGGGGGGGGGGTGGGGGGGGGGGGGGGTGGGGGGGGGGGGGGGTGGGGGGGGGGGGGGGTGGGGGGGGGGGGGGGTGGGGGGGGGGGGGGGTGGGGGGGGGGGGGGGTGGGGGGGGGGGGGGGTGGGGGGGGGGGGGGGTGGGGGGGGGGGGGGGTGGGGGGGGGGGGGGGTGGGGGGGGGGGGGGGTGGGGGGGGGGGGGGGTGGGGGGGGGGGGGGGTGGGGGGGGGGGGGGGTGGGGGGGGGGGGGGGTGGGGGGGGGGGGGGGTGGGGGGGGGGGGGGGTGGGGGGGGGGGGGGGTGGGGGGGGGGGGGGGTGGGGGGGGGGGGGGGTGGGGGGGGGGGGGGGTGGGGGGGGGGGGGGGTGGGGGGGGGGGGGGGTGGGGGGGGGGGGGGGTGGGGGGGGGGGGGGGTGGGGGGGGGGGGGGGTGGGGGGGGGGGGGGGTGGGGGGGGGGGGGGGTGGGGGGGGGGGGGGGTGGGGGGGGGGGGGGGTGGGGGGGGGGGGGGGTGGGGGGGGGGGGGGGTGGGGGGGGGGGGGGGTGGGGGGGGGGGGGGGTGGGGGGGGGGGGGGGTGGGGGGGGGGGGGGGTGGGGGGGGGGGGGGGTGGGGGGGGGGGGGGGTGGGGGGGGGGGGGGGTGGGGGGGGGGGGGGGTGGGGGGGGGGGGGGGTGGGGGGGGGGGGGGGTGGGGGGGGGGGGGGGTGGGGGGGGGGGGGGGTGGGGGGGGGGGGGGGTGGGGGGGGGGGGGGGTGGGGGGGGGGGGGGGTGGGGGGGGGGGGGGGTGGGGGGGGGGGGGGGTGGGGGGGGGGGGGGGTGGGGGGGGGGGGGGGTGGGGGGGGGGGGGGGTGGGGGGGGGGGGGGGTGGGGGGGGGGGGGGGTGGGGGGGGGGGGGGGTGGGGGGGGGGGGGGGTGGGGGGGGGGGGGGGTGGGGGGGGGGGGGGGTGGGGGGGGGGGGGGGTGGGGGGGGGGGGGGGTGGGGGGGGGGGGGGGTGGGGGGGGGGGGGGGTGGGGGGGGGGGGGGGTGGGGGGGGGGGGGGGTGGGGGGGGGGGGGGGTGGGGGGGGGGGGGGGTGGGGGGGGGGGGGGGTGGGGGGGGGGGGGGGTGGGGGGGGGGGGGGGTGGGGGGGGGGGGGGGTGGGGGGGGGGGGGGGTGGGGGGGGGGGGGGGTGGGGGGGGGGGGGGGTGGGGGGGGGGGGGGGTGGGGGGGGGGGGGGGTGGGGGGGGGGGGGGGTGGGGGGGGGGGGGGGTGGGGGGGGGGGGGGGTGGGGGGGGGGGGGGGTGGGGGGGGGGGGGGGTGGGGGGGGGGGGGGGTGGGGGGGGGGGGGGGTGGGGGGGGGGGGGGGTGGGGGGGGGGGGGGGTGGGGGGGGGGGGGGGTGGGGGGGGGGGGGGGTGGGGGGGGGGGGGGGTGGGGGGGGGGGGGGGTGGGGGGGGGGGGGGGTGGGGGGGGGGGGGGGTGGGGGGGGGGGGGGGTGGGGGGGGGGGGGGGTGGGGGGGGGGGGGGGTGGGGGGGGGGGGGGGTGGGGGGGGGGGGGGGTGGGGGGGGGGGGGGGTGGGGGGGGGGGGGGGTGGGGGGGGGGGGGGGTGGGGGGGGGGGGGGGTGGGGGGGGGGGGGGGTGGGGGGGGGGGGGGGTGGGGGGGGGGGGGGGTGGGGGGGGGGGGGGGTGGGGGGGGGGGGGGGTGGGGGGGGGGGGGGGTGGGGGGGGGGGGGGGTGGGGGGGGGGGGGGGTGGGGGGGGGGGGGGGTGGGGGGGGGGGGGGGTGGGGGGGGGGGGGGGTGGGGGGGGGGGGGGGTGGGGGGGGGGGGGGGTGGGGGGGGGGGGGGGTGGGGGGGGGGGGGGGTGGGGGGGGGGGGGGGTGGGGGGGGGGGGGGGTGGGGGGGGGGGGGGGTGGGGGGGGGGGGGGGTGGGGGGGGGGGGGGGTGGGGGGGGGGGGGGGTGGGGGGGGGGGGGGGTGGGGGGGGGGGGGGGTGGGGGGGGGGGGGGGTGGGGGGGGGGGGGGGTGGGGGGGGGGGGGGGTGGGGGGGGGGGGGGGTGGGGGGGGGGGGGGGTGGGGGGGGGGGGGGGTGGGGGGGGGGGGGGGTGGGGGGGGGGGGGGGTGGGGGGGGGGGGGGGTGGGGGGGGGGGGGGGTGGGGGGGGGGGGGGGTGGGGGGGGGGGGGGGTGGGGGGGGGGGGGGGTGGGGGGGGGGGGGGGTGGGGGGGGGGGGGGGTGGGGGGGGGGGGGGGTGGGGGGGGGGGGGGGTGGGGGGGGGGGGGGGTGGGGGGGGGGGGGGGTGGGGGGGGGGGGGGGTGGGGGGGGGGGGGGGTGGGGGGGGGGGGGGGTGGGGGGGGGGGGGGGTGGGGGGGGGGGGGGGTGGGGGGGGGGGGGGGTGGGGGGGGGGGGGGGTGGGGGGGGGGGGGGGTGGGGGGGGGGGGGGGTGGGGGGGGGGGGGGGTGGGGGGGGGGGGGGGTGGGGGGGGGGGGGGGTGGGGGGGGGGGGGGGTGGGGGGGGGGGGGGGTGGGGGGGGGGGGGGGTGGGGGGGGGGGGGGGTGGGGGGGGGGGGGGGTGGGGGGGGGGGGGGGTGGGGGGGGGGGGGGGTGGGGGGGGGGGGGGGTGGGGGGGGGGGGGGGTGGGGGGGGGGGGGGGTGGGGGGGGGGGGGGGTGGGGGGGGGGGGGGGTGGGGGGGGGGGGGGGTGGGGGGGGGGGGGGGTGGGGGGGGGGGGGGGTGGGGGGGGGGGGGGGTGGGGGGGGGGGGGGGTGGGGGGGGGGGGGGGTGGGGGGGGG
The DNA here is from genome assembly GCF_021028975.2 of Sphaerodactylus townsendi. Classification (NCBI taxonomy): domain Eukaryota; kingdom Metazoa; phylum Chordata; class Lepidosauria; order Squamata; family Sphaerodactylidae; genus Sphaerodactylus; species Sphaerodactylus townsendi. The sequence continues at coordinate 6,953,458 of NC_059428.1, read as the reverse complement.
GGGGGGTGGGGGGGGGGGGGGGTGGGGGGGGGGGGGGGTGGGGGGGGGGGGGGGTGGGGGGGGGGGGGGGTGGGGGGGGGGGGGGGTGGGGGGGGGGGGGGGTGGGGGGGGGGGGGGGTGGGGGGGGGGGGGGGTGGGGGGGGGGGGGGGTGGGGGGGGGGGGGGGTGGGGGGGGGGGGGGGTGGGGGGGGGGGGGGGTGGGGGGGGGGGGGGGTGGGGGGGGGGGGGGGTGGGGGGGGGGGGGGGTGGGGGGGGGGGGGGGTGGGGGGGGGGGGGGGTGGGGGGGGGGGGGGGTGGGGGGGGGGGGGGGTGGGGGGGGGGGGGGGTGGGGGGGGGGGGGGGTGGGGGGGGGGGGGGGTGGGGGGGGGGGGGGGTGGGGGGGGGGGGGGGTGGGGGGGGGGGGGGGTGGGGGGGGGGGGGGGTGGGGGGGGGGGGGGGTGGGGGGGGGGGGGGGTGGGGGGGGGGGGGGGTGGGGGGGGGGGGGGGTGGGGGGGGGGGGGGGTGGGGGGGGGGGGGGGTGGGGGGGGGGGGGGGTGGGGGGGGGGGGGGGTGGGGGGGGGGGGGGGTGGGGGGGGGGGGGGGTGGGGGGGGGGGGGGGTGGGGGGGGGGGGGGGTGGGGGGGGGGGGGGGTGGGGGGGGGGGGGGGTGGGGGGGGGGGGGGGTGGGGGGGGGGGGGGGTGGGGGGGGGGGGGGGTGGGGGGGGGGGGGGGTGGGGGGGGGGGGGGGTGGGGGGGGGGGGGGGTGGGGGGGGGGGGGGGTGGGGGGGGGGGGGGGTGGGGGGGGGGGGGGGTGGGGGGGGGGGGGGGTGGGGGGGGGGGGGGGTGGGGGGGGGGGGGGGTGGGGGGGGGGGGGGGTGGGGGGGGGGGGGGGTGGGGGGGGGGGGGGGTGGGGGGGGGGGGGGGTGGGGGGGGGGGGGGGTGGGGGGGGGGGGGGGTGGGGGGGGGGGGGGGTGGGGGGGGGGGGGGGTGGGGGGGGGGGGGGGTGGGGGGGGGGGGGGGTGGGGGGGGGGGGGGGTGGGGGGGGGGGGGGGTGGGGGGGGGGGGGGGTGGGGGGGGGGGGGGGTGGGGGGGGGGGGGGGTGGGGGGGGGGGGGGGTGGGGGGGGGGGGGGGTGGGGGGGGGGGGGGGTGGGGGGGGGGGGGGGTGGGGGGGGGGGGGGGTGGGGGGGGGGGGGGGTGGGGGGGGGGGGGGGTGGGGGGGGGGGGGGGTGGGGGGGGGGGGGGGTGGGGGGGGGGGGGGGTGGGGGGGGGGGGGGGTGGGGGGGGGGGGGGGTGGGGGGGGGGGGGGGTGGGGGGGGGGGGGGGTGGGGGGGGGGGGGGGTGGGGGGGGGGGGGGGTGGGGGGGGGGGGGGGTGGGGGGGGGGGGGGGTGGGGGGGGGGGGGGGTGGGGGGGGGGGGGGGTGGGGGGGGGGGGGGGTGGGGGGGGGGGGGGGTGGGGGGGGGGGGGGGTGGGGGGGGGGGGGGGTGGGGGGGGGGGGGGGTGGGGGGGGGGGGGGGTGGGGGGGGGGGGGGGTGGGGGGGGGGGGGGGTGGGGGGGGGGGGGGGTGGGGGGGGGGGGGGGTGGGGGGGGGGGGGGGTGGGGGGGGGGGGGGGTGGGGGGGGGGGGGGGTGGGGGGGGGGGGGGGTGGGGGGGGGGGGGGGTGGGGGGGGGGGGGGGTGGGGGGGGGGGGGGGTGGGGGGGGGGGGGGGTGGGGGGGGGGGGGGGTGGGGGGGGGGGGGGGTGGGGGGGGGGGGGGGTGGGGGGGGGGGGGGGTGGGGGGGGGGGGGGGTGGGGGGGGGGGGGGGTGGGGGGGGGGGGGGGTGGGGGGGGGGGGGGGTGGGGGGGGGGGGGGGTGGGGGGGGGGGGGGGTGGGGGGGGGGGGGGGTGGGGGGGGGGGGGGGTGGGGGGGGGGGGGGGTGGGGGGGGGGGGGGGTGGGGGGGGGGGGGGGTGGGGGGGGGGGGGGGTGGGGGGGGGGGGGGGTGGGGGGGGGGGGGGGTGGGGGGGGGGGGGGGTGGGGGGGGGGGGGGGTGGGGGGGGGGGGGGGTGGGGGGGGGGGGGGGTGGGGGGGGGGGGGGGTGGGGGGGGGGGGGGGTGGGGGGGGGGGGGGGTGGGGGGGGGGGGGGGTGGGGGGGGGGGGGGGTGGGGGGGGGGGGGGGTGGGGGGGGGGGGGGGTGGGGGGGGGGGGGGGTGGGGGGGGGGGGGGGTGGGGGGGGGGGGGGGTGGGGGGGGGGGGGGGTGGGGGGGGGGGGGGGTGGGGGGGGGGGGGGGTGGGGGGGGGGGGGGGTGGGGGGGGGGGGGGGTGGGGGGGGGGGGGGGTGGGGGGGGGGGGGGGTGGGGGGGGGGGGGGGTGGGGGGGGGGGGGGGTGGGGGGGGGGGGGGGTGGGGGGGGGGGGGGGTGGGGGGGGGGGGGGGTGGGGGGGGGGGGGGGTGGGGGGGGGGGGGGGTGGGGGGGGGGGGGGGTGGGGGGGGGGGGGGGTGGGGGGGGGGGGGGGTGGGGGGGGGGGGGGGTGGGGGGGGGGGGGGGTGGGGGGGGGGGGGGGTGGGGGGGGGGGGGGGTGGGGGGGGGGGGGGGTGGGGGGGGGGGGGGGTGGGGGGGGGGGGGGGTGGGGGGGGGGGGGGGTGGGGGGGGGGGGGGGTGGGGGGGGGGGGGGGTGGGGGGGGGGGGGGGTGGGGGGGGGGGGGGGTGGGGGGGGGGGGGGGTGGGGGGGGGGGGGGGTGGGGGGGGGGGGGGGTGGGGGGGGGGGGGGGTGGGGGGGGGGGGGGGTGGGGGGGGGGGGGGGTGGGGGGGGGGGGGGGTGGGGGGGGGGGGGGGTGGGGGGGGGGGGGGGTGGGGGGGGGGGGGGGTGGGGGGGGGGGGGGGTGGGGGGGGGGGGGGGTGGGGGGGGGGGGGGGTGGGGGGGGGGGGGGGTGGGGGGGGGGGGGGGTGGGGGGGGGGGGGGGTGGGGGGGGGGGGGGGTGGGGGGGGGGGGGGGTGGGGGGGGGGGGGGGTGGGGGGGGGGGGGGGTGGGGGGGGGGGGGGGTGGGGGGGGGGGGGGGTGGGGGGGGGGGGGGGTGGGGGGGGGGGGGGGTGGGGGGGGGGGGGGGTGGGGGGGGGGGGGGGTGGGGGGGGGGGGGGGTGGGGGGGGGGGGGGGTGGGGGGGGGGGGGGGTGGGGGGGGGGGGGGGTGGGGGGGGGGGGGGGTGGGGGGGGGGGGGGGTGGGGGGGGGGGGGGGTGGGGGGGGGGGGGGGTGGGGGGGGGGGGGGGTGGGGGGGGGGGGGGGTGGGGGGGGGGGGGGGTGGGGGGGGGGGGGGGTGGGGGGGGGGGGGGGTGGGGGGGGGGGGGGGTGGGGGGGGGGGGGGGTGGGGGGGGGGGGGGGTGGGGGGGGGGGGGGGTGGGGGGGGGGGGGGGTGGGGGGGGGGGGGGGTGGGGGGGGGGGGGGGTGGGGGGGGGGGGGGGTGGGGGGGGGGGGGGGTGGGGGGGGGGGGGGGTGGGGGGGGGGGGGGGTGGGGGGGGGGGGGGGTGGGGGGGGGGGGGGGTGGGGGGGGGGGGGGGTGGGGGGGGGGGGGGGTGGGGGGGGGGGGGGGTGGGGGGGGGGGGGGGTGGGGGGGGGGGGGGGTGGGGGGGGGGGGGGGTGGGGGGGGGGGGGGGTGGGGGGGGGGGGGGGTGGGGGGGGGGGGGGGTGGGGGGGGGGGGGGGTGGGGGGGGGGGGGGGTGGGGGGGGGGGGGGGTGGGGGGGGGGGGGGGTGGGGGGGGGGGGGGGTGGGGGGGGGGGGGGGTGGGGGGGGGGGGGGGTGGGGGGGGGGGGGGGTGGGGGGGGGGGGGGGTGGGGGGGGGGGGGGGTGGGGGGGGGGGGGGGTGGGGGGGGGGGGGGGTGGGGGGGGGGGGGGGTGGGGGGGGGGGGGGGTGGGGGGGGGGGGGGGTGGGGGGGGGGGGGGGTGGGGGGGGGGGGGGGTGGGGGGGGGGGGGGGTGGGGGGGGGGGGGGGTGGGGGGGGGGGGGGGTGGGGGGGGGGGGGGGTGGGGGGGGGGGGGGGTGGGGGGGGGGGGGGGTGGGGGGGGGGGGGGGTGGGGGGGGGGGGGGGTGGGGGGGGGGGGGGGTGGGGGGGGGGGGGGGTGGGGGGGGGGGGGGGTGGGGGGGGGGGGGGGTGGGGGGGGGGGGGGGTGGGGGGGGGGGGGGGTGGGGGGGGGGGGGGGTGGGGGGGGGGGGGGGTGGGGGGGGGGGGGGGTGGGGGGGGGGGGGGGTGGGGGGGGGGGGGGGTGGGGGGGGGGGGGGGTGGGGGGGGGGGGGGGTGGGGGGGGGGGGGGGTGGGGGGGGGGGGGGGTGGGGGGGGGGGGGGGTGGGGGGGGGGGGGGGTGGGGGGGGGGGGGGGTGGGGGGGGGGGGGGGTGGGGGGGGGGGGGGGTGGGGGGGGGGGGGGGTGGGGGGGGGGGGGGGTGGGGGGGGGGGGGGGTGGGGGGGGGGGGGGGTGGGGGGGGGGGGGGGTGGGGGGGGGGGGGGGTGGGGGGGGGGGGGGGTGGGGGGGGGGGGGGGTGGGGGGGGGGGGGGGTGGGGGGGGGGGGGGGTGGGGGGGGGGGGGGGTGGGGGGGGGGGGGGGTGGGGGGGGGGGGGGGTGGGGGGGGGGGGGGGTGGGGGGGGGGGGGGGTGGGGGGGGGGGGGGGTGGGGGGGGGGGGGGGTGGGGGGGGGGGGGGGTGGGGGGGGGGGGGGGTGGGGGGGGGGGGGGGTGGGGGGGGGGGGGGGTGGGGGGGGGGGGGGGTGGGGGGGGGGGGGGGTGGGGGGGGGGGGGGGTGGGGGGGGGGGGGGGTGGGGGGGGGGGGGGGTGGGGGGGGGGGGGGGTGGGGGGGGGGGGGGGTGGGGGGGGGGGGGGGTGGGGGGGGGGGGGGGTGGGGGGGGGGGGGGGTGGGGGGGGGGGGGGGTGGGGGGGGGGGGGGGTGGGGGGGGGGGGGGGTGGGGGGGGGGGGGGGTGGGGGGGGGGGGGGGTGGGGGGGGGGGGGGGTGGGGGGGGGGGGGGGTGGGGGGGGGGGGGGGTGGGGGGGGGGGGGGGTGGGGGGGGGGGGGGGTGGGGGGGGGGGGGGGTGGGGGGGGGGGGGGGTGGGGGGGGGGGGGGGTGGGGGGGGGGGGGGGTGGGGGGGGGGGGGGGTGGGGGGGGGGGGGGGTGGGGGGGGGGGGGGGTGGGGGGGGGGGGGGGTGGGGGGGGGGGGGGGTGGGGGGGGGGGGGGGTGGGGGGGGGGGGGGGTGGGGGGGGGGGGGGGTGGGGGGGGGGGGGGGTGGGGGGGGGGGGGGGTGGGGGGGGGGGGGGGTGGGGGGGGGGGGGGGTGGGGGGGGGGGGGGGTGGGGGGGGGGGGGGGTGGGGGGGGGGGGGGGTGGGGGGGGGGGGGGGTGGGGGGGGGGGGGGGTGGGGGGGGGGGGGGGTGGGGGGGGGGGGGGGTGGGGGGGGGGGGGGGTGGGGGGGGGGGGGGGTGGGGGGGGGGGGGGGTGGGGGGGGGGGGGGGTGGGGGGGGGGGGGGGTGGGGGGGGGGGGGGGTGGGGGGGGGGGGGGGTGGGGGGGGGGGGGGGTGGGGGGGGGGGGGGGTGGGGGGGGGGGGGGGTGGGGGGGGGGGGGGGTGGGGGGGGGGGGGGGTGGGGGGGGGGGGGGGTGGGGGGGGGGGGGGGTGGGGGGGGGGGGGGGTGGGGGGGGGGGGGGGTGGGGGGGGGGGGGGGTGGGGGGGGGGGGGGGTGGGGGGGGGGGGGGGTGGGGGGGGGGGGGGGTGGGGGGGGGGGGGGGTGGGGGGGGGGGGGGGTGGGGGGGGGGGGGGGTGGGGGGGGGGGGGGGTGGGGGGGGGGGGGGGTGGGGGGGGGGGGGGGTGGGGGGGGGGGGGGGTGGGGGGGGGGGGGGGTGGGGGGGGGGGGGGGTGGGGGGGGGGGGGGGTGGGGGGGGGGGGGGGTGGGGGGGGGGGGGGGTGGGGGGGGGGGGGGGTGGGGGGGGGGGGGGGTGGGGGGGGGGGGGGGTGGGGGGGGGGGGGGGTGGGGGGGGGGGGGGGTGGGGGGGGGGGGGGGTGGGGGGGGGGGGGGGTGGGGGGGGGGGGGGGTGGGGGGGGGGGGGGGTGGGGGGGGGGGGGGGTGGGGGGGGGGGGGGGTGGGGGGGGGGGGGGGTGGGGGGGGGGGGGGGTGGGGGGGGGGGGGGGTGGGGGGGGGGGGGGGTGGGGGGGGGGGGGGGTGGGGGGGGGGGGGGGTGGGGGGGGGGGGGGGTGGGGGGGGGGGGGGGTGGGGGGGGGGGGGGGTGGGGGGGGGGGGGGGTGGGGGGGGGGGGGGGTGGGGGGGGGGGGGGGTGGGGGGGGGGGGGGGTGGGGGGGGGGGGGGGTGGGGGGGGGGGGGGGTGGGGGGGGGGGGGGGTGGGGGGGGGGGGGGGTGGGGGGGGGGGGGGGTGGGGGGGGGGGGGGGTGGGGGGGGGGGGGGGTGGGGGGGGGGGGGGGTGGGGGGGGGGGGGGGTGGGGGGGGGGGGGGGTGGGGGGGGGGGGGGGTGGGGGGGGGGGGGGGTGGGGGGGGGGGGGGGTGGGGGGGGGGGGGGGTGGGGGGGGGGGGGGGTGGGGGGGGGGGGGGGTGGGGGGGGGGGGGGGTGGGGGGGGGGGGGGGTGGGGGGGGGGGGGGGTGGGGGGGGGGGGGGGTGGGGGGGGGGGGGGGTGGGGGGGGGGGGGGGTGGGGGGGGGGGGGGGTGGGGGGGGGGGGGGGTGGGGGGGGGGGGGGGTGGGGGGGGGGGGGGGTGGGGGGGGGGGGGGGTGGGGGGGGGGGGGGGTGGGGGGGGGGGGGGGTGGGGGGGGGGGGGGGTGGGGGGGGGGGGGGGTGGGGGGGGGGGGGGGTGGGGGGGGGGGGGGGTGGGGGGGGGGGGGGGTGGGGGGGGGGGGGGGTGGGGGGGGGGGGGGGTGGGGGGGGGGGGGGGTGGGGGGGGGGGGGGGTGGGGGGGGGGGGGGGTGGGGGGGGGGGGGGGTGGGGGGGGGGGGGGGTGGGGGGGGGGGGGGGTGGGGGGGGGGGGGGGTGGGGGGGGGGGGGGGTGGGGGGGGGGGGGGGTGGGGGGGGGGGGGGGTGGGGGGGGGGGGGGGTGGGGGGGGGGGGGGGTGGGGGGGGGGGGGGGTGGGGGGGGGGGGGGGTGGGGGGGGGGGGGGGTGGGGGGGGGGGGGGGTGGGGGGGGGGGGGGGTGGGGGGGGGGGGGGGTGGGGGGGGGGGGGGGTGGGGGGGGGGGGGGGTGGGGGGGGGGGGGGGTGGGGGGGGGGGGGGGTGGGGGGGGGGGGGGGTGGGGGGGGGGGGGGGTGGGGGGGGGGGGGGGTGGGGGGGGGGGGGGGTGGGGGGGGGGGGGGGTGGGGGGGGGGGGGGGTGGGGGGGGGGGGGGGTGGGGGGGGGGGGGGGTGGGGGGGGGGGGGGGTGGGGGGGGGGGGGGGTGGGGGGGGGGGGGGGTGGGGGGGGGGGGGGGTGGGGGGGGGGGGGGGTGGGGGGGGGGGGGGGTGGGGGGGGGGGGGGGTGGGGGGGGGGGGGGGTGGGGGGGGGGGGGGGTGGGGGGGGGGGGGGGTGGGGGGGGGGGGGGGTGGGGGGGGGGGGGGGTGGGGGGGGGGGGGGGTGGGGGGGGGGGGGGGTGGGGGGGGGGGGGGGTGGGGGGGGGGGGGGGTGGGGGGGGGGGGGGGTGGGGGGGGGGGGGGGTGGGGGGGGGGGGGGGTGGGGGGGGGGGGGGGTGGGGGGGGGGGGGGGTGGGGGGGGGGGGGGGTGGGGGGGGGGGGGGGTGGGGGGGGGGGGGGGTGGGGGGGGGGGGGGGTGGGGGGGGGGGGGGGTGGGGGGGGGGGGGGGTGGGGGGGGGGGGGGGTGGGGGGGGGGGGGGGTGGGGGGGGGGGGGGGTGGGGGGGGGGGGGGGTGGGGGGGGGGGGGGGTGGGGGGGGGGGGGGGTGGGGGGGGGGGGGGGTGGGGGGGGGGGGGGGTGGGGGGGGGGGGGGGTGGGGGGGGGGGGGGGTGGGGGGGGGGGGGGGTGGGGGGGGGGGGGGGTGGGGGGGGGGGGGGGTGGGGGGGGGGGGGGGTGGGGGGGGGGGGGGGTGGGGGGGGGGGGGGGTGGGGGGGGGGGGGGGTGGGGGGGGGGGGGGGTGGGGGGGGGGGGGGGTGGGGGGGGGGGGGGGTGGGGGGGGGGGGGGGTGGGGGGGGGGGGGGGTGGGGGGGGGGGGGGGTGGGGGGGGGGGGGGGTGGGGGGGGGGGGGGGTGGGGGGGGGGGGGGGTGGGGGGGGGGGGGGGTGGGGGGGGGGGGGGGTGGGGGGGGGGGGGGGTGGGGGGGGGGGGGGGTGGGGGGGGGGGGGGGTGGGGGGGGGGGGGGGTGGGGGGGGGGGGGGGTGGGGGGGGGGGGGGGTGGGGGGGGGGGGGGGTGGGGGGGGGGGGGGGTGGGGGGGGGGGGGGGTGGGGGGGGGGGGGGGTGGGGGGGGGGGGGGGTGGGGGGGGGGGGGGGTGGGGGGGGGGGGGGGTGGGGGGGGGGGGGGGTGGGGGGGGGGGGGGGTGGGGGGGGGGGGGGGTGGGGGGGGGGGGGGGTGGGGGGGGGGGGGGGTGGGGGGGGGGGGGGGTGGGGGGGGGGGGGGGTGGGGGGGGGGGGGGGTGGGGGGGGGGGGGGGTGGGGGGGGGGGGGGGTGGGGGGGGGGGGGGGTGGGGGGGGGGGGGGGTGGGGGGGGGGGGGGGTGGGGGGGGGGGGGGGTGGGGGGGGGGGGGGGTGGGGGGGGGGGGGGGTGGGGGGGGGGGGGGGTGGGGGGGGGGGGGGGTGGGGGGGGGGGGGGGTGGGGGGGGGGGGGGGTGGGGGGGGGGGGGGGTGGGGGGGGGGGGGGGTGGGGGGGGGGGGGGGTGGGGGGGGGGGGGGGTGGGGGGGGGGGGGGGTGGGGGGGGGGGGGGGTGGGGGGGGGGGGGGGTGGGGGGGGGGGGGGGTGGGGGGGGGGGGGGGTGGGGGGGGGGGGGGGTGGGGGGGGGGGGGGGTGGGGGGGGGGGGGGGTGGGGGGGGGGGGGGGTGGGGGGGGGGGGGGGTGGGGGGGGGGGGGGGTGGGGGGGGGGGGGGGTGGGGGGGGGGGGGGGTGGGGGGGGGGGGGGGTGGGGGGGGGGGGGGGTGGGGGGGGGGGGGGGTGGGGGGGGGGGGGGGTGGGGGGGGGGGGGGGTGGGGGGGGGGGGGGGTGGGGGGGGGGGGGGGTGGGGGGGGGGGGGGGTGGGGGGGGGGGGGGGTGGGGGGGGGGGGGGGTGGGGGGGGGGGGGGGTGGGGGGGGGGGGGGGTGGGGGGGGGGGGGGGTGGGGGGGGGGGGGGGTGGGGGGGGGGGGGGGTGGGGGGGGGGGGGGGTGGGGGGGGGGGGGGGTGGGGGGGGGGGGGGGTGGGGGGGGGGGGGGGTGGGGGGGGGGGGGGGTGGGGGGGGGGGGGGGTGGGGGGGGGGGGGGGTGGGGGGGGGGGGGGGTGGGGGGGGGGGGGGGTGGGGGGGGGGGGGGGTGGGGGGGGGGGGGGGTGGGGGGGGGGGGGGGTGGGGGGGGGGGGGGGTGGGGGGGGGGGGGGGTGGGGGGGGGGGGGGGTGGGGGGGGGGGGGGGTGGGGGGGGGGGGGGGTGGGGGGGGGGGGGGGTGGGGGGGGGGGGGGGTGGGGGGGGGGGGGGGTGGGGGGGGGGGGGGGTGGGGGGGGGGGGGGGTGGGGGGGGGGGGGGGTGGGGGGGGGGGGGGGTGGGGGGGGGGGGGGGTGGGGGGGGGGGGGGGTGGGGGGGGGGGGGGGTGGGGGGGGGGGGGGGTGGGGGGGGGGGGGGGTGGGGGGGGGGGGGGGTGGGGGGGGGGGGGGGTGGGGGGGGGGGGGGGTGGGGGGGGGGGGGGGTGGGGGGGGGGGGGGGTGGGGGGGGGGGGGGGTGGGGGGGGGGGGGGGTGGGGGGGGGGGGGGGTGGGGGGGGGGGGGGGTGGGGGGGGGGGGGGGTGGGGGGGGGGGGGGGTGGGGGGGGGGGGGGGTGGGGGGGGGGGGGGGTGGGGGGGGGGGGGGGTGGGGGGGGGGGGGGGTGGGGGGGGGGGGGGGTGGGGGGGGGGGGGGGTGGGGGGGGGGGGGGGTGGGGGGGGGGGGGGGTGGGGGGGGGGGGGGGTGGGGGGGGGGGGGGGTGGGGGGGGGGGGGGGTGGGGGGGGGGGGGGGTGGGGGGGGGGGGGGGTGGGGGGGGGGGGGGGTGGGGGGGGGGGGGGGTGGGGGGGGGGGGGGGTGGGGGGGGGGGGGGGTGGGGGGGGGGGGGGGTGGGGGGGGGGGGGGGTGGGGGGGGGGGGGGGTGGGGGGGGGGGGGGGTGGGGGGGGGGGGGGGTGGGGGGGGGGGGGGGTGGGGGGGGGGGGGGGTGGGGGGGGGGGGGGGTGGGGGGGGGGGGGGGTGGGGGGGGGGGGGGGTGGGGGGGGGGGGGGGTGGGGGGGGGGGGGGGTGGGGGGGGGGGGGGGTGGGGGGGGGGGGGGGTGGGGGGGGGGGGGGGTGGGGGGGGGGGGGGGTGGGGGGGGGGGGGGGTGGGGGGGGGGGGGGGTGGGGGGGGGGGGGGGTGGGGGGGGGGGGGGGTGGGGGGGGGGGGGGGTGGGGGGGGGGGGGGGTGGGGGGGGGGGGGGGTGGGGGGGGGGGGGGGTGGGGGGGGGGGGGGGTGGGGGGGGGGGGGGGTGGGGGGGGGGGGGGGTGGGGGGGGGGGGGGGTGGGGGGGGGGGGGGGTGGGGGGGGGGGGGGGTGGGGGGGGGGGGGGGTGGGGGGGGGGGGGGGTGGGGGGGGGGGGGGGTGGGGGGGGGGGGGGGTGGGGGGGGGGGGGGGTGGGGGGGGGGGGGGGTGGGGGGGGGGGGGGGTGGGGGGGGGGGGGGGTGGGGGGGGGGGGGGGTGGGGGGGGGGGGGGGTGGGGGGGGGGGGGGGTGGGGGGGGGGGGGGGTGAATCAAAACTGCCTCTCCATATTCTCACAAACTGCGTTACCACCAGCCAGTTGGCCATGCTAGCAGGGGCTGATGGGAATTGTAGTCCATAACATCTGGAGTGCCAAAGGTTCGCCACCATGGCGGGCCTAACCCCATTGTTGTAGAAGGGATAAATGTAGCATATGACATTGTTAAAACATCAGCGTACATGTAACAAAATTAACCAATACCGATATCTTCAAATCAGCAAAAATAGGGAAGGGGTCTAAACTCAGAATGTCTAGTTTCAGGGGGTCTGTGTTAGTTGGCAATAGAAGAGCCGGGTTCGAGCTCCTTAGACCCTAACAAGATTTTGTGGATGCAAGTTTTTTAGACTCAAGACTCCCTCTCAAAAGCTTGTACCCCAGAAATGTTGATCTCTAAGGTGCTACTGGGCTTGAATCTAGCTCAACTCTTTAGCTGATGGCAGAAGTTTAGTTTGCTCATCGTCAGGTTGATGAATGAGTAAAGGACATACTGTAAGTTTAGGTTTCCCTTTTGCCGGCGTAGTGTAGTGGTTAAGAGCAGGTGGATTCTAATCTGGAGATCCGGGTTCGATTCCCCACTCCTCCACCTGAGTGGCAGAGGCTTATGTGGTGAACCAGATGTGTTTCCGCACTCCTACATTCCTGCTGGGTGATCTTGGGCCAGTCACAGTTCTCTCTGAACTCTCTCAGCCCCCACCTGCCTCACAAGGTGTCTGTTGTGGGGAGAGGAAGAGAAAGGAGTTTGCAAGCTACCTTGAGTCTCCTTACTCCTTACAGGGGTCAGTTCTATCAGTCACAGACCAGGAAAGGGATTTGGGCATCTTAGTTGATAGTTCCATGGGAATGTCAGCTCAATGCATGGCAGCTGTGAAAAAGGCAAACTCTATGCTGGGGATAATTAGGGAAGGAATTGAGAATAAAACTGCAAGGATTGTCATGCCCTTATATAAAGCAGTGGTGCAACCGCACTTGGAGTCCTGTGTCCAGTTCTGGTCGCCACATCTCAAAAAGGATATCGAAGAGATAGAAAAAGTGCAGAGGAGGGCAACGAGGACGATTGAGGGACTGGAGCACCTTCCTTATGAGGAGAGGCTGCAGCATTTAGTTTAGTTTGGAGAGGAGACGTCTGAGGGGGGATATGATTGAAGTCTATAAAATGATGCATGGGGTAGAAAATGTTGACAGAGAGAAATTTTTCTCTCTTTCTCACAATACTAGAACCAGGGGGGCATCCATTGAAAATGCTGGGGGGAAGAATTAGGACTAATAAAAGGAAACACTTCTTCACACAACGTGGGATTGGTGTTTGGAATATGCTGCCACAGGAGGTGGTGATGGCCACTAACTTGGATAGCTTTAAAAGGGGCTTGGACAGATTTATGGGGGAGAAGTCGATCTATGGCTACCAATCTTGATCCTCTTTGATCTGAGATTGCAAATGCCTGAGCAGGCCAGGTGCTCAGGAGCAGCAGCAGCAGCAGCAGAAGGCCATTGCGTTCACAACCTACATGTGAGCTCCCAAAGGCACCTGGTGGGCCACGGCGAGTAGCAGAGTCCTAGACTAGATGGACTCTGGTCTGATCCAGCTGGCTTGTTCTTATGTTCTTACTGGAGAGAAAAGTGGGCTATAAATCCAAACTCTTCTTCATCTTCCCTACCGAGAAGACTGTGCGCATTGCCATTGTTCATCTCTCCTCTGATGATGAGAGGAATTAGAACAGGCTCTCTCCACTGAAGGTGCGGGCGGGGTCCCAAGCCATTAGGGATCGTGGGTAAGGATCACCACTCTGTGCTTGACGCCACATTTGCAGCCTGAAGTTCTCCAGGGAAGGTTTCATTCCTTGGCGTGGTGCTTGGCCTCCCCTGGCCCTGATCGAGTGGCGGGGCGGACCTTCAGAGCTCTAGGACTAGGCCGTCTTTGGCGTTCGACAGTAGAGCCTCTGAGAATTTGTCACTGGTGAAACCAAGTCTGCCCCAATGTATCCGGAGCTGGGATTGGGGTACAGCTCCTTTATCAGAGGCTTAACTTAGAAGGTTTTTGGCTCATTCCGCACACGCAGCATAATGCATTTTCAAACTGCTTTCAGCGCTCTTTGAAGCTGTGCGGAATGGCAAAATCCACTTGCAAACAGTTGTGAAAGTGGTTTGAAAACGCGTTATTTTGTGTGTGCGGAAGGGGCCCTTTGTGTTCTCGGTTTTGAATCAGCCTTTTCCCTCCCCACCCCATTTTCTCGCCACAGATTCCAAAAACATGTCCATACCTATCGGATTTTGCCAGACGAAGAGGACTTTCTGGCCGTGCAGGTGAGCCGCCGTTCCCTCCTCCTTCTCAAGCACAGTCTTGTGGGGTTTTGATTTTGCAGACGTTTTCGACAGCACTGCGATATTTGGTGGAAGGGTGGAATTTTTCAGCCAGTCACATACACGCAACAGGGGTCGGTGCTATCAGTCACAGGCCAGGAAAGGGATTTGGACGTCTGAGTTGATAGTTCCATGGGAATGTCAAGTCAACTCGATGCACGGCAGCTGTAAAAAAGGCAAACTCTATGCTGGGGATCATTAGGAAAGGAATTGAGAATAAAACTGCAAAGATTGTCATGCCCTTATATAAAGCCGTGGTGCGACCGCACTTGCAGTCCTGTGTTCAGTTCTGGTCGCCACATCTCAAAAAGGATATCGAAGAGATAGAAAAAGTGCAGAGGAGGGCAATGAGGATGATTGAGGGACTGGAGCACCTTCCCTATGAGGAGAGGCTGCAGCGTTTGGGGCTCTTTAGTTTGGAGAGGAGACGTCTGAGGGGGGATACGATTGAAGTCTATAAAATTATGCATGGGGTAGAAAATGTGGACAGAGAGACATTTTTCTCTCTTTCTCACAATCCTAGAACTAGGGGGCATCCATTGAAAATGCTGGGGGGAAGAATTAGGACTAATAAAAGGAAACTCTTCTTCACGCAACGTGTGATTGGTGTTTGGAATATGCTGCCACAGGAGGTGGTGACGGCCACTCACCTGGATAGCTTTAAAAAGGGGTTGGACAGATTGATGGAGGAGAAGTCAATCTATGGCTACCAATCTTGATCCTCCTTGATCTGAGGTTGCAAATGCCTTAACAGTCCAGGTGCTCGGGAGCAGCAGCAGCAGCAGAAGGCCATTGCTTTCACCTCCTGCATGTGAGCTCCCAAAGGCACCTGGTGGGCCACTGCGAGTAGCAGAGAGCTGGACTAGGTGGACTCTGGTCTGATCCAGCAGGCTAGTTCTTATGTTCTTATTTCCTCATGTCCAGCCTTTTGGTCAACCGTGAGAGTTTTGACAGACTTGTGGTTCTTTGACCCCAAATGTTGGATCTCTGAGATGGAGAGTTGATTGGTTTTGAGATGACAAACAGTTTGATTTGGCCCCTTTGGAAGAGAAAAACAGAAAGGGGTGGGGAAAGGAAACGGAGGACCCAGAGGGTGCTGAAAGGGGATTATAATTCTGCAAAATGAGTTACTCATCAGACGTTAAGGTTTATATTGAGAAATTCATATACTGCCTTTCTGCCCTTATCAGGGCCACTAAGGGAGTCAACAGGTGAAAAACAAACATAATTTTAAAAAGTCATAAAAACCATTAAAGCCAAACCAAAACATAGCGTGAAAATCAAAGCTGCAAATGCAGAATCATTCAAAACAACAATTAGAACAGAGAGCAGGAAGGGCAGGGATCACAGTTGGAGTTAAATGTATCTCATGATCTTCATGACGAACCTGCAAGGTAGGCTGGTGTCATTATCCTCATATAGCAAATGGTTGGGGCGTTGGCAGTAGGACCTTTTGGAAGTAATGAAAGGCTGAGTAAATGGGGCTAGCCTAAGGTCCCTTAGTGGCCAAATGGCAAAGGGGCAGTTTGAACTGGCTTGCTGTGGCGTAGGAGGTTAAGAGCTCGTGTATCTAATCTGGAGGAACCGGGTTTGATTCCCAGCTCTGCCGACTAAGCTGTGGAGGCTTATCTGGGGAATTCAGATTCGCCTGTGCACTCCCACAAACGCCAGCTGGGTGACCTTGGGCTAGTCACAGTTCTTTGGAGCTCTCTCAGCCCCACCCACCTCACAGGGTGTTTGTTGTGTGGGGGGAAGGGCAAGGAGATTGTCAGCCCCTTTGAGTCTCCTACAGGAGAGAAAGGGGGGATATAAATCCAAACTCTGGGGGGGGGATTCTTCTTCTTCTTCTTCTTCTTCTTCTTCTTCTTCTTCTTCTTCTAGGGTGTTTTCTCCTTTCTTCTGAGTTCCATTTGAAACGTGGCTTGGCTTGTTGACTTGAGCAGTCTGTGCCATTGCAGTAGCACACTACTTGTTGGCATTGCGTCTCCTGGATCCTCTAGCTGGCTGTGGTCTAGTGATCAGGGGGCTTTCCTTTCTGCCTGGGCTTGCAGAAGGTGGTAGGGGGGGTGTCCGTCCATTTCTGTGACTGCCCGGACTTTTGCCCCAGAGTAGCCCATCTTAATGCCCTCTCGCTGCTTCCACACTTAACTGCTTCCCATTGGGGCGTAAGATCCTTTCTTGGCCATTGACAAGGGGTGGGTGGGACAGAATCACCATCTCCTGTTAAATTAGGGGGTGGGCAGTTGTGCTGGGGGTAACCAACATTCCCATGGGTTTATATGCATTTCCTCCTGAACATGCACAGAGGACAGGTTGTGCTTATTTAAGGTTTGCTGTATTGATAGATTGATTAATTTAATTTATTTGCAAGTGCTATGGACTACAATTCCCATCAGCCCCTGCCAGCAGGGGAAACTGAGGACTGGCAGAATTAAGCAGGGATGGCCAACCCATGGAGCTCCAGATGTTCATGGACTACAATCCCCAATTGGCCCATGCTGGCAGGGGCTGATGGGAATTGTAGTCCATAACATCTGGAGTGCCAAAGGTTCGCCACTACGGGCCTAGACTGTTCAGTAATGAGACTCTGTGTTCCGATGATATCTTTATTATGAAGCGGTATCGGGAATAAGTAGTCAGACTTCCATTGCCAGGACTAAGGCAGAATCGGACAAGCGCCCTCCGTTACACCCCACATCATGCTCCACGTCACACGACACCAGCCCTGACCACCTGTTCGCAAGGGCGGGATGGCCCCTCACCAGTCCTATAATCCAAAGACAAGATCCAGAGACAAGGCGGCCTTTCCTAGGGTTAAAGTAACCCGTAGTCCACACCGCTGATAGAACCACAGCAGCGGGTGGATGAGGAGCGGCTAAGGCAGTGCGCGGGAAGCCAAAGCATGAAGAAGAACGAGAAAGGAGTGTTTTGACTGGGTGTTCCTGCATGGCAGGGGGTTGGACTTGATGGCCTTTGGGGTCTCTTCCAACCCTGGGATTCTATGGAAGGACACAGTAATGAAAAGGGAGGGAGGAATGAAGAGAGAAAGGATCCAACGTCCCGGGCAGGAGAGATGAGGCAGGATTAAACCAGACACGGGCCGTTCATAGTCTCCTTGCAGAACTTAAGGCCGCTTGCAATATAAGTAAAACCATCAGAAGAAACACCTAAAAGACCACAGTTTTCAGTCTCCAAATAGGAACGCCAATAAATGAGAAACCAAAACAGCCAAACGCAATCCTTTAGCTGCCTGCTGAAGATTGACCAGGGGGTGGGGGGGGGGGGTGCCCAAGTGCATTTCCCATAGGATGTTGTTCCATGATTCTGGGGCTGCCACTGAAAAGGCCCAGGCGGGGCTTTAACGGTTGAAACCAACAACTTGAATTGGACCTGGGGACAGATCGGTAGCCATTGAATTGGACCTGGGGACAGATCGGCAGCAGTGGCGTAGGAGGTTAAGAGCTCGTGTATCTAATCTGGAGGAACCGGGTTTGATTCCCCGCTCTGCCGCCTGAGCTGTGGAGGCTTATCTGGGGAATTCAGATTAGCCTGTGCACTCCCACACACGCCAGCTGGGTGACCTTGGGCTAGTCACAGTTCTTCGGAGCTCTCTCAGCCCCACCCACCTCACAGGGTGTTTGTTGTGAGGGGGGAAGGGCAAGGAGATTGTCAGCCCCTTTGAGTCTCCTACAGGAGAGAAAGGGGGGATATAAATCCAAACTCCTACTCCTACTCCTCTTCTTCTTCTTCTTCTTCTTCTTCTTCTTCTTCTTCTTCTTCTTCTTCTTCTTCTTCTTCTTCTTCTTCCTCCAGTAGTCACATGCTCCCTGACCTGCCGTCTAGTCAGGGGTCTGCAACCTGCGGCTCTCCAGATGTTCACGAACTACAAATCCCACCAGCCCCTGCCAGCATGGCCCATTGGCCATGAACATCTGGAGAGCCGCCGGTTGCAGACCCCTGGGACTCTAGCTGCATCTTGGACACTCTTCAAGGGTAGCCCCAAGTACAGCACACTGCAGTCTTTCATAGACGCTGCTCAGATGTCTGCAAAGTTTGGTGGAGGCGAAGCAGACGGCTGCCCTGGGAGGCTTGATAAATAGGCATGCGTGGGGGGTGCGTGAGTCTGTCAGGAACAGGGACATTAGGGAGCTTTGCGGGATAAGTGGGTCACCCGTCCCTCCCGTCCCCGGTGCGTTCTAGACGGGCACGGCTTCTGCCGAGCTGCGCTTCCGGGCAGCGGAGCCTGGCAGAAGCCCCGCGGAGTCCCACACAGTGCTGATCTTGGCAGGAAGTCAGCCTTGGCCCATGTGCCGGGTCATTTATAGCTCCCAACAGTAACTTCATTGTGCCGGCCCGGCAGGCAGGAAGAAGGCCGCCCTGGAGGAGGGGCGGCTGCTGCAGCAGAAGAGAGGACATTCCTCACCCCCACACACGCACACGCGCGGGGCTTTCCGGTCCCCCCTGGCTTGCGTCCCGCAAGAGGGATGACGTGGAATCCTAACCGACCCCAGAGCTCAAACCGGAGCTTGTGCTGCCGACCAGTGGCCGAGCCGGATGGCTGCTCTGCACAGAGCGGGGAAGTCGGACAGCTTTTCCTGTTTGTGCTCCTGCTCTGCAAAGAGGAGTCAGCGGCCTTCCCAGGCACACGTTCCCGTCCTCATGCAGACGTACTTCTTAAGCTCCGAGGAGTTCATGAACAGATTTGTCACGTAGGCATGAATGTTTGCCTGAGCCAGCGTGGCGTAGTGGTTAAGAGCAGGTGGATTCTTATCTGGAGAACCGGGTTTGATTCCCCACTCCTCCACCTGAGTGGCGGAGGCTTATCTGGTGAACCAGATGTGTTTCCGCACTCCTACATTCCTGCTGGGTGACCTTGGGCTAGTCCCAGTTCTCTCTGAACTCTCTCAGCCCCACCTACCTCACGAGGGGTCTGTTGTGGGGAGAGGAAGGGAAAGGAGCTTGTCAGCCGCCTTGAGTCTCCTTATAGGAGAGAAAGGTGGGGTATAAATCCAAAATCATCATCATCATCATCATCATCATCATCATCATCATCATCATCATCATCATCATCATCATCTCCTCCTCCTCCCCCTCCTTCTCCCCCTCCTCCCCCCCTCCTTCTTGGTGTCAGTCCCCTGTGTGACTTTGTTGAGGTCCATGAAGGGGAGGGGCTTGACAGGGGCTGATGGGAATTGTAGTCCATGAACATCCGAAGCGCCAGAGTTGGACACCCCTGCTCTAAACAATAAGCACCAGCAAGGGGTTCTTTGGTGCCACAGTCCCCTGTGTGACTTTGTTGAGGTCCATGAAGGGGAGGGGCTTGACAGGGGCTGATGGGAATTGTAGTCCATGAACAGGGGCTGATGGGAATTTAGTCCATGAACAGTTCCAGGGGGGTGCGGGGGCCAAGACTTAGTTTATATGTGATGCTTTGGAGCAGATGAAACACCTGTGGGATTTTTTATTTTATTTTATTGTTGTATTTATAAACCGCCCTCCCCTAATAAATCGCCACCAGTCGAGGCTAGGCTGCCTCCCCTGTGCAAAGCCGTCGTGTGCCCAGCCGTTTCGCAAGGGTGGCCGTCCAGTTCCAAGCGGGCGCCATACTAGGGGCAGAGTCCCATGGCTGCTCTGCTGGGGGGCAGGCTTGCTCGATCCCTTCCCCTCTTAATGCCCCAGAGGCCCAGGACTCCTTTTGTGCATGCTTGACGGCTCCTTTTCTTCCCTGCAGACGTCTCAGGGGGTCCAGGTGAGACGGTTCAAGACCCTGAGCGACCTCATTGCCTTGTACCTGCAGCCAAACCAGGGCCTCATCTGCACCCTCCTCTTCCCCGTGGAGCGGGAGAAGGAGAAGGAGTATGTGGAAGACCGAGACTATTCAGGTACGAGCATATTCCTCCAGCACCTACGCTGACAGGGGTCCATGAGTGCCTCAGCCTGTCCTTCACATACACTTCACATACGCGCTACAGGGGTCAGTGCTATCAGTCACAGACCAGGAAAGGGATTTGGGCGTCTTAGTTGATAGTTCCATGGGAATGTCAACTCAATGCACGGCAGCTGCGAAAAAGGCAAACTCTATGCTGGGGATCATTAGGAAAGGAATTGAGAATAAAACTGCAAGGATTGTCATGCCCTTATATAAAGCCGTGGGAGTCCTGTGTCCAGTTCTGGTCGCCACATCTCAAAAAGGATATCGAAGAGACAGAAAAAGTGCAGAGAAGGGCAACGAGGATGATTGAGGGACTGGAGCACCTTCCCTATGAGGAGAGGCTGCAGCGTTTGGGGCTCTTTAGTTTGGAGAGGAGACGTCTGAGGGGGATACAATTGAAGTCTATAAAATTATCCATGGGGTAGAAAATGTGGACAGAGAGACATTTTCCTCTCTTTCTCACAATACTAGAACCAGGGGGCATTCATTGAAAATGCTGGGGGGAAGAATTAGGACTAATAAAAGGAAACACTTCTTCACGCAACGTGGGATTGGTGTTTGGAATATGCTGCCACAGGAGGTGGTGATGGCCGCTAACCTGGATAGCTTTAAAAAGGGCTTGTACAGATTTATGGAGGAGAAGTCGATCTATGGCTCCCAATCTTGATCCTCCTTGATCTCAGATTGCAAATGCCTTAGCAGACCAGGTGCTCAGGAGCAGCAGCAGCAGCAGAAGGCCCTTGCTTTCACCTCCTGCCTGTGAGCTCCCAAAGGCACCTGGTGGGCCACTGCAAGTAGCAGAATGCTGGACTAGATGGACTCTGGTCTGATCCAGCAGGCTAGTTCTTATGTTCTTATGAGTGCGGGCAGGCTAGCCAGTGGTGGGATTCAGCCGGTTCGCGCCGGTGGCTAACTGGCTGTAACCCACCATTGACTGAGGATGTCTGAAGGAAGTGCCCACCCAAGCCCCGTCCCACAGCCTTTCTTCAGGTCGCCCCGTCTCCACAGCCTTCTGTGGAGAGCAGCAGTGACGTAGTGGCTAAGAGCTGGTGTATCTAATCTGGAGGAACCGGGTTTGATTCCCTGCTCTGCCGCCTGAGCTGTGGAGGCTTATCTGGGGAATTCAGATTAGCCTGTACACTCCCACACCTTGGGCTAGTCACAGCTTCTCGGAGCTCTCTCAGCCCCACCTACCTCACAGGGTGTTTGTTGTGAGGGGGGAAGGGCAAGGAGATTGTCCTGCAGGAGGGAAAGGGGGGGGTATAAATCCAAACTACTCCTCCTCTTCTTCTTCTCCTTCTCCTCCTCCTCCTCCTCCTTCTCCTCCTCCTCCTTCTCTTCCTTCCCCTCCTCCTCCTCCTCCTCCTTCTCCTCCTCCTCCTCCTTCTCCTCCTTCCCCTCCTCCTCCTTCTCCTCCTCCTCCTCCTCCTCCTCCTCTACCTCCTCTCCTCCTCCTCCTCTTCCTCTTCTTCTCCTCCTCCTCCTCCTTCTCCTCCTCCTCCTCCTCCTCTTCCTTCTCCTTCTCCTCCTTCTCCTCCTCCTCCTCCTCTTCCTCTCCTTCTCCTCCTTCTCCTCCTCCTTCTCCTCCTCCTCCTCCTCTCCTCCTCCTCCTCCTCCTTCTCCTCCTTCTCCTTCTCCTCCTCCTCCTCCTCCTCCTCCTCCTCTCCTCCTCCTCCTTCTCCTCCTTCTCCTCCTCCTCCTCCTCCTCCTCTTCCTCTCCTTCTCCTCCTTCTCCTCCTCCTTCTCCTTCTCCTCCTCCTCCTCCTCTCCTCCTCCTCCTTCTCCTTCTCCTCCTCCTCCTCCTCTCCTCCTCCTCCTCCTCCTCCTCCTCTCCTCCTCCTCCTTCTCCTCCTCCTCCTCCTCCTCTTCCTTCTCCTTCTCCTCCTTCTCCTCCTCCTCCTCCTCTTCCTCTCCTTCTCCTCCTTTTCCTCCTCCTTCTCCTCCTCCTCCTCCTCTCCTCCTCCTCCTTCTCCTTCTCCTCCTTCTTCTCCTTCTCCTCCTCCTCCTCCTCCTCTTCTCCTTCTCCTTCTCTTTCTTCTCCTCCTCCTCCTCCCCCTCCTCCTCCTGCCCTCCCCATGTAACTCATATAAGTAACCCTAATCTGAATTCCCCAAATAAGCCTCCGCAGCTCAAGCAGCAGAGCGGGGATTCAGTCCCAGTTCCTCCAGATTAGGGTGCACCTGCTCTATTCTCTAAGGAGGAGAGAATAAGGTAGAGCTATGGAGGAAAATGGGGGGGGGGAGGGATGGAGCATACGAAGCCAGTCCATAATATGCATACAACGAAGGTGACCTCCAATCCACCCATTAACAGCTCACCTGCCCTGCATTAACAGAAAGAAACCAAATGGTGCAGCTATCTTACTCCTGAAAGAACTCGTAGGAAGGTGCCAGATATTCTAACAGTGCCTCCCCCTTCCTTTCAGATGGGGAAGATGAGAAACCCCCGCTGCCGCCCCGCTGTGGATCCACCACCATTCCTTTGGGCAGTGCCACCCTTGGCGTTGCTAGCAACACCCCTGCTGTGCAGGACGGAGTCCTTGAAAGGTAACCAACAAGCATCCTGGGACCTTCTGTGGTGGCCTCCTGTGTTACATGCTTTACTTAACTTGTTTACTATATTTATATCTGGCCTTTCTGCCCGGCTGAGACCCCAGGTGGCTTGGCTTATTCGCACCTCCTCCTGGTTATCTTCACAACAGTCCTGCGTTGTGAGTAAATGAGGCTGGGAGCGTGCGACTGACACAGGGTCTCCCAGCGAGCCAATTGGCCATGCTGGCAGGGGCTGATGGGAATTGTAGTCCATGAACATCTGGAGAGCCGCAGGTGGCAGACCCCTGTCCTAGTCTGACACTCTGACCTCTACACCCTGCCGCTGTAACCCTATTGGCCATGCTGGCAGGGGCTGATGGGAATTGTAGTCCATGAATATCTGGAGAGCCGCAGGTGGCAGACCCCTGTCCTAGTCCGACACTCGGACCTCTACATCCTGCCGCTGTAACCCTACTCCTGCATTGGCCATGCTGGCAGGGGCTGATGGGAATTGTAGTCCATGAACATCTGGAGAGCCGCAGGTGGCAGACCCCTGTCCTAGTCCTACACTCTGACCTCTACACCCTGCCGCTGTAACCCTACTCCTGCATTGGCCATGCTGGCAGGGGCTAATGGGAATCGTAGTTCATGAACAGCTGGAGAGCTGCAGGTGGCACACCCCGTCCTAGTCTGACACTGACCTCTAACCCTACTCCTGCATTTTAATTCCACCTTTCCTGCCCACCTTCCTTACAGCTAAATATGCAAAGTGATATGATGATGATGATGATGATGATGATGATGATGATGATTAATTTGATTTGATAAACCGCCCTACCCCCGAAGGGCTCAGGGTGGTGTACAACAAAACAACAACAAACATAATAAAGCAAATCAAATAACCCCAGTTAAAAATACGAAACCTTAAAACTATAGCAGCAGCATCCTACAGTAAATAGTTAATAATTAATAATAAGGGGCGTCTGGCATCACACCCCAGTGGTCAAATCCTGGGAGTGGTCAAATCCTGGGAGGGGGCTGGCAGATGGTCAAATACGCAGCCAGTGGACAGGGCAATGAGAGAGGCAGAATCAGCGGCCGGTCCCCCCAAAAGCCCGGTAAAAAGAAGTATCTCTGAGCTTGTACAGAGTGTTTGCTCCTTGCGCTGAGAGATGGGATGGATTGGGGGGGGGGGAGTTGGAGTGAATGCAGCGGAGGCGGATGGACCAGGAGAGGCAGAGACAGGTGGCATCAAAGACGTGCAAGGAATGTGTCTGTTGTGGGGAGAGGAAGGAGAATCCTAAACGTAGCCAGCGTGGTGCTGTGGTCAAGAGCGGCTGACTCTAAGCTAGAGAACCAGGTTTGATTCCTCACTCCTCCATGTGAAGCCTGCTGGGTGACCTTGGGCCAGTCACAGTCCTCTCCGAACTCTTTCAGCCCCACCTGCCTCACAAGGGGTCTGTTTTGGGGAGAGGAGGGAGTTTGTAATCCACTTTGAGACTCCTCATGGTTTAGAAAACCAGGGTGTAAATCCAAACTCTTCTCTGCTCGTCTCAGGTATCTTACTCACCTGTGCACTCTCCCCTTCCAGCACGACCAATGGCCTCAGCACTGTTTCCCACGAGTACTTGAAAGGGAGCTATTCCCTGGATCTGGAGGCGGTCAAAGCCGGAGCCAGCAGCCTGCCCCACCTCAACAAAACCCTCGTGGCCTCCTGCAAACGGCTGCACAGGTAAGAAAAGGCAGTGCGGAAGGGGGGGGGGAGGGCAGCCCCCTCAAGGTCAACTCAACCTGCTCTGGACCTGTGTGGAACTCACCATAAAAAGAACAATCTATCTGATCAACTTCTGCATAACTGGTACAAAAAAGGAAGGAAAAAAATGTAACAGTGATATATATAAATAAATAAACATGTAATCAATAATATAACAACAATAAGAAGAACATGAGAACTAGCCTGCTGGATCAGACCAGAGTCCATCCAGTCCAGCACTCTGCTACTCGCAGTGGCCCACCAGGTGCCTTTGGGAGCTCACCTGCAGGAGGTGAAAGCAATGGCCTTCTGCTGCTGCTGCTCCCAAGCACCTGGTCTGCTAAGGCATTTGCAATCTCAGATCAAGGAGGATCAAGATTGGTAGCCAGAGATCGACTTCTCCTCCACAAATCTGTCCAAGCCCCTTTTTAATATAACAACAATTGTCACCAACATGAAATAAAACAATGTGAGCCAATAGAACTTAGTGAAAGTGAATATGTACAGTAACATCTCATGAGTAAGATTAGACATTGAAATTACATTACATTTACCTGCTTGGTTTCTGACTGTAATTCACAATATCAAAAACATGTTTTTTGGTATTTATTTATACGTTATGTTGGAGGTTTTGTTGTACATACTCACTTTTTCACATGGATTTCCCGGTTGCGTGGCCATGTTCCAGTAGCCATTTTCTCCTGACGTTTTGCCTGCGAAACCCACAACACACTAATGTTCGAAATGTCAGAAAGAAGCTAAGACATGCAAAAACCTTGTATCGTAACCAGCATGGAGACTGAGTACTTTGATAAAAAATGAATTCACAGAGACCAAAGAAATGAACGGCCCAGGACGGTCCAAGCATCAGAGCTCAAATCTAAGCAGGGTTGACCTGCAAAACGTCAGGAGAAAATGCTACTGGAACACGGCCATACAACCCGGAAAACCCACAACAGTCTAGGGATTCCGGCTGTGAAAGCCATCGACAATACATTTCGAAGGGTGCTGTGTGGTTTCCGGGCTGTATGGCCTTGTTCTAGCAGCATTCTCTCCTGACGTTTCGCCTGCATCTGTGGCTGGCCTCTTCAGAGGATCTGATGGTAGGAATGGAAAGCAAGTGGAGTATATATACTGTGAGGTCAAAAGGTGAGGCCCTCTGAATAGAGTAGCCTGGTATGTGAGTCACAAAGAAGTCTGTAGCCTGGGAGTAACAATGAAGATAGCAAGGTCAATAGGTGAAAGCATCTGAATGGAAGTATCCTGGTCTTTGTTTCCTTTGAGTTCTATAGTCTATAGTTGTCCTGTGTTTGTGTGGAGCTGATTAGTCACTGTCTTGATTCTAGAGTTTTTCAACACTGGCAGCTGGGGGGGGGGGGGTGGGGGCGGGGGGGGGGGGGGGGGGGGGGGGGGGGGCGGGCCCCCCCCCCCGGGGGGGCCGTGGGGGGGGGGGGGGGAGGTGTCCGGGGGAGGGGGGGGGGTCCCGGGGGGGGGGGGGGGGGGGGGGGGGGGGGGGTGGGGGGGGGGGGAGGGGGGGGGGGCGGGGGGGGGGGGGGGGGGGGGGTTGGGGGGGGGGGGGGTGGGGGGGGGGGGGGGTGGGGGGGGGGGGGGGTAGGGGGGGGGGGGGGTGGGGGGGGGGGGGGGTGGGGGGGGGGGGGGGTGGGGGGGGGGGGGGGTGGGGGGGGGGGGGGGTGGGGGGGGGGGGGGGTGGGGGGGGGGGGGGGTGGGGGGGGGGGGGGGTGGGGGGGGGGGGGGGTGGGGGGGGGGGGGGGTGGGGGGGGGGGGGGGTGGGGGGGGGGGGGGGTGGGGGGGGGGGGGGGTGGGGGGGGGGGGGGGTGGGGGGGGGGGGGGGTGGGGGGGGGGGGGGGTGGGGGGGGGGGGGGGTGGGGGGGGGGGGGGGTGGGGGGGGGGGGGGGTGGGGGGGGGGGGGGGTGGGGGGGGGGGGGGGTGGGGGGGGGGGGGGGTGGGGGGGGGGGGGGGTGGGGGGGGGGGGGGGTGGGGGGGGGGGGGGGTGGGGGGGGGGGGGGGTGGGGGGGGGGGGGGGTGGGGGGGGGGGGGGGTGGGGGGGGGGGGGGGTGGGGGGGGGGGGGGGTGGGGGGGGGGGGGGGTGGGGGGGGGGGGGGGTGGGGGGGGGGGGGGGTGGGGGGGGGGGGGGGTGGGGGGGGGGGGGGGTGGGGGGGGGGGGGGGTGGGGGGGGGGGGGGGTGGGGGGGGGGGGGGGTGGGGGGGGGGGGGGGTGGGGGGGGGGGGGGGTGGGGGGGGGGGGGGGTGGGGGGGGGGGGGGGTGGGGGGGGGGGGGGGTGGGGGGGGGGGGGGGTGGGGGGGGGGGGGGGTGGGGGGGGGGGGGGGTGGGGGGGGGGGGGGGTGGGGGGGGGGGGGGGTGGGGGGGGGGGGGGGTGGGGGGGGGGGGGGGTGGGGGGGGGGGGGGGTGGGGGGGGGGGGGGGTGGGGGGGGGGGGGGGTGGGGGGGGGGGGGGGTGGGGGGGGGGGGGGGTGGGGGGGGGGGGGGGTGGGGGGGGGGGGGGGTGGGGGGGGGGGGGGGTGGGGGGGGGGGGGGGTGGGGGGGGGGGGGGGTGGGGGGGGGGGGGGGTGGGGGGGGGGGGGGGTGGGGGGGGGGGGGGGTGGGGGGGGGGGGGGGTGGGGGGGGGGGGGGGTGGGGGGGGGGGGGGGTGGGGGGGGGGGGGGGTGGGGGGGGGGGGGGGTGGGGGGGGGGGGGGGTGGGGGGGGGGGGGGGTGGGGGGGGGGGGGGGTGGGGGGGGGGGGGGGTGGGGGGGGGGGGGGGTGGGGGGGGGGGGGGGTGGGGGGGGGGGGGGGTGGGGGGGGGGGGGGGTGGGGGGGGGGGGGGGTGGGGGGGGGGGGGGGTGGGGGGGGGGGGGGGTGGGGGGGGGGGGGGGTGGGGGGGGGGGGGGGTGGGGGGGGGGGGGGGTGGGGGGGGGGGGGGGTGGGGGGGGGGGGGGGTGGGGGGGGGGGGGGGTGGGGGGGGGGGGGGGTGGGGGGGGGGGGGGGTGGGGGGGGGGGGGGGTGGGGGGGGGGGGGGGTGGGGGGGGGGGGGGGTGGGGGGGGGGGGGGGTGGGGGGGGGGGGGGGTGGGGGGGGGGGGGGGTGGGGGGGGGGGGGGGTGGGGGGGGGGGGGGGTGGGGGGGGGGGGGGGTGGGGGGGGGGGGGGGTGGGGGGGGGGGGGGGTGGGGGGGGGGGGGGGTGGGGGGGGGGGGGGGTGGGGGGGGGGGGGGGTGGGGGGGGGGGGGGGTGGGGGGGGGGGGGGGTGGGGGGGGGGGGGGGTGGGGGGGGGGGGGGGTGGGGGGGGGGGGGGGTGGGGGGGGGGGGGGGTGGGGGGGGGGGGGGGTGGGGGGGGGGGGGGGTGGGGGGGGGGGGGGGTGGGGGGGGGGGGGGGTGGGGGGGGGGGGGGGTGGGGGGGGGGGGGGGTGGGGGGGGGGGGGGGTGGGGGGGGGGGGGGGTGGGGGGGGGGGGGGGTGGGGGGGGGGGGGGGTGGGGGGGGGGGGGGGTGGGGGGGGGGGGGGGTGGGGGGGGGGGGGGGTGGGGGGGGGGGGGGGTGGGGGGGGGGGGGGGTGGGGGGGGGGGGGGGTGGGGGGGGGGGGGGGTGGGGGGGGGGGGGGGTGGGGGGGGGGGGGGGTGGGGGGGGGGGGGGGTGGGGGGGGGGGGGGGTGGGGGGGGGGGGGGGTGGGGGGGGGGGGGGGTGGGGGGGGGGGGGGGTGGGGGGGGGGGGGGGTGGGGGGGGGGGGGGGTGGGGGGGGGGGGGGGTGGGGGGGGGGGGGGGTGGGGGGGGGGGGGGGTGGGGGGGGGGGGGGGTGGGGGGGGGGGGGGGTGGGGGGGGGGGGGGGTGGGGGGGGGGGGGGGTGGGGGGGGGGGGGGGTGGGGGGGGGGGGGGGTGGGGGGGGGGGGGGGTGGGGGGGGGGGGGGGTGGGGGGGGGGGGGGGTGGGGGGGGGGGGGGGTGGGGGGGGGGGGGGGTGGGGGGGGGGGGGGGTGGGGGGGGGGGGGGGTGGGGGGGGGGGGGGGTGGGGGGGGGGGGGGGTGGGGGGGGGGGGGGGTGGGGGGGGGGGGGGGTGGGGGGGGGGGGGGGTGGGGGGGGGGGGGGGTGGGGGGGGGGGGGGGTGGGGGGGGGGGGGGGTGGGGGGGGGGGGGGGTGGGGGGGGGGGGGGGTGGGGGGGGGGGGGGGTGGGGGGGGGGGGGGGTGGGGGGGGGGGGGGGTGGGGGGGGGGGGGGGTGGGGGGGGGGGGGGGTGGGGGGGGGGGGGGGTGGGGGGGGGGGGGGGTGGGGGGGGGGGGGGGTGGGGGGGGGGGGGGGTGGGGGGGGGGGGGGGTGGGGGGGGGGGGGGGTGGGGGGGGGGGGGGGTGGGGGGGGGGGGGGGTGGGGGGGGGGGGGGGTGGGGGGGGGGGGGGGTGGGGGGGGGGGGGGGTGGGGGGGGGGGGGGGTGGGGGGGGGGGGGGGTGGGGGGGGGGGGGGGTGGGGGGGGGGGGGGGTGGGGGGGGGGGGGGGTGGGGGGGGGGGGGGGTGGGGGGGGGGGGGGGTGGGGGGGGGGGGGGGTGGGGGGGGGGGGGGGTGGGGGGGGGGGGGGGTGGGGGGGGGGGGGGGTGGGGGGGGGGGGGGGTGGGGGGGGGGGGGGGTGGGGGGGGGGGGGGGTGGGGGGGGGGGGGGGTGGGGGGGGGGGGGGGTGGGGGGGGGGGGGGGTGGGGGGGGGGGGGGGTGGGGGGGGGGGGGGGTGGGGGGGGGGGGGGGTGGGGGGGGGGGGGGGTGGGGGGGGGGGGGGGTGGGGGGGGGGGGGGGTGGGGGGGGGGGGGGGTGGGGGGGGGGGGGGGTGGGGGGGGGGGGGGGTGGGGGGGGGGGGGGGTGGGGGGGGGGGGGGGTGGGGGGGGGGGGGGGTGGGGGGGGGGGGGGGTGGGGGGGGGGGGGGGTGGGGGGGGGGGGGGGTGGGGGGGGGGGGGGGTGGGGGGGGGGGGGGGTGGGGGGGGGGGGGGGTGGGGGGGGGGGGGGGTGGGGGGGGGGGGGGGTGGGGGGGGGGGGGGGTGGGGGGGGGGGGGGGTGGGGGGGGGGGGGGGTGGGGGGGGGGGGGGGTGGGGGGGGGGGGGGGTGGGGGGGGGGGGGGGTGGGGGGGGGGGGGGGTGGGGGGGGGGGGGGGTGGGGGGGGGGGGGGGTGGGGGGGGGGGGGGGTGGGGGGGGGGGGGGGTGGGGGGGGGGGGGGGTGGGGGGGGGGGGGGGTGGGGGGGGGGGGGGGTGGGGGGGGGGGGGGGTGGGGGGGGGGGGGGGTGGGGGGGGGGGGGGGTGGGGGGGGGGGGGGGTGGGGGGGGGGGGGGGTGGGGGGGGGGGGGGGTGGGGGGGGGGGGGGGTGGGGGGGGGGGGGGGTGGGGGGGGGGGGGGGTGGGGGGGGGGGGGGGTGGGGGGGGGGGGGGGTGGGGGGGGGGGGGGGTGGGGGGGGGGGGGGGTGGGGGGGGGGGGGGGTGGGGGGGGGGGGGGGTGGGGGGGGGGGGGGGTGGGGGGGGGGGGGGGTGGGGGGGGGGGGGGGTGGGGGGGGGGGGGGGTGGGGGGGGGGGGGGGTGGGGGGGGGGGGGGGTGGGGGGGGGGGGGGGTGGGGGGGGGGGGGGGTGGGGGGGGGGGGGGGTGGGGGGGGGGGGGGGTGGGGGGGGGGGGGGGTGGGGGGGGGGGGGGGTGGGGGGGGGGGGGGGTGGGGGGGGGGGGGGGTGGGGGGGGGGGGGGGTGGGGGGGGGGGGGGGTGGGGGGGGGGGGGGGTGGGGGGGGGGGGGGGTGGGGGGGGGGGGGGGTGGGGGGGGGGGGGGGTGGGGGGGGGGGGGGGTGGGGGGGGGGGGGGGTGGGGGGGGGGGGGGGTGGGGGGGGGGGGGGGTGGGGGGGGGGGGGGGTGGGGGGGGGGGGGGGTGGGGGGGGGGGGGGGTGGGGGGGGGGGGGGGTGGGGGGGGGGGGGGGTGGGGGGGGGGGGGGGTGGGGGGGGGGGGGGGTGGGGGGGGGGGGGGGTGGGGGGGGGGGGGGGTGGGGGGGGGGGGGGGTGGGGGGGGGGGGGGGTGGGGGGGGGGGGGGGTGGGGGGGGGGGGGGGTGGGGGGGGGGGGGGGTGGGGGGGGGGGGGGGTGGGGGGGGGGGGGGGTGGGGGGGGGGGGGGGTGGGGGGGGGGGGGGGTGGGGGGGGGGGGGGGTGGGGGGGGGGGGGGGTGGGGGGGGGGGGGGGTGGGGGGGGGGGGGGGTGGGGGGGGGGGGGGGTGGGGGGGGGGGGGGGTGGGGGGGGGGGGGGGTGGGGGGGGGGGGGGGTGGGGGGGGGGGGGGGTGGGGGGGGGGGGGGGTGGGGGGGGGGGGGGGTGGGGGGGGGGGGGGGTGGGGGGGGGGGGGGGTGGGGGGGGGGGGGGGTGGGGGGGGGGGGGGGTGGGGGGGGGGGGGGGTGGGGGGGGGGGGGGGTGGGGGGGGGGGGGGGTGGGGGGGGGGGGGGGTGGGGGGGGGGGGGGGTGGGGGGGGGGGGGGGTGGGGGGGGGGGGGGGTGGGGGGGGGGGGGGGTGGGGGGGGGGGGGGGTGGGGGGGGGGGGGGGTGGGGGGGGGGGGGGGTGGGGGGGGGGGGGGGTGGGGGGGGGGGGGGGTGGGGGGGGGGGGGGGTGGGGGGGGGGGGGGGTGGGGGGGGGGGGGGGTGGGGGGGGGGGGGGGTGGGGGGGGGGGGGGGTGGGGGGGGGGGGGGGTGGGGGGGGGGGGGGGTGGGGGGGGGGGGGGGTGGGGGGGGGGGGGGGTGGGGGGGGGGGGGGGTGGGGGGGGGGGGGGGTGGGGGGGGGGGGGGGTGGGGGGGGGGGGGGGTGGGGGGGGGGGGGGGTGGGGGGGGGGGGGGGTGGGGGGGGGGGGGGGTGGGGGGGGGGGGGGGTGGGGGGGGGGGGGGGTGGGGGGGGGGGGGGGTGGGGGGGGGGGGGGGTGGGGGGGGGGGGGGGTGGGGGGGGGGGGGGGTGGGGGGGGGGGGGGGTGGGGGGGGGGGGGGGTGGGGGGGGGGGGGGGTGGGGGGGGGGGGGGGTGGGGGGGGGGGGGGGTGGGGGGGGGGGGGGGTGGGGGGGGGGGGGGGTGGGGGGGGGGGGGGGTGGGGGGGGGGGGGGGTGGGGGGGGGGGGGGGTGGGGGGGGGGGGGGGTGGGGGGGGGGGGGGGTGGGGGGGGGGGGGGGTGGGGGGGGGGGGGGGTGGGGGGGGGGGGGGGTGGGGGGGGGGGGGGGTGGGGGGGGGGGGGGGTGGGGGGGGGGGGGGGTGGGGGGGGGGGGGGGTGGGGGGGGGGGGGGGTGGGGGGGGGGGGGGGTGGGGGGGGGGGGGGGTGGGGGGGGGGGGGGGTGGGGGGGGGGGGGGGTGGGGGGGGGGGGGGGTGGGGGGGGGGGGGGGTGGGGGGGGGGGGGGGTGGGGGGGGGGGGGGGTGGGGGGGGGGGGGGGTGGGGGGGGGGGGGGGTGGGGGGGGGGGGGGGTGGGGGGGGGGGGGGGTGGGGGGGGGGGGGGGTGGGGGGGGGGGGGGGTGGGGGGGGGGGGGGGTGGGGGGGGGGGGGGGTGGGGGGGGGGGGGGGTGGGGGGGGGGGGGGGTGGGGGGGGGGGGGGGTGGGGGGGGGGGGGGGTGGGGGGGGGGGGGGGTGGGGGGGGGGGGGGGTGGGGGGGGGGGGGGGTGGGGGGGGGGGGGGGTGGGGGGGGGGGGGGGTGGGGGGGGGGGGGGGTGGGGGGGGGGGGGGGTGGGGGGGGGGGGGGGTGGGGGGGGGGGGGGGTGGGGGGGGGGGGGGGTGGGGGGGGGGGGGGGTGGGGGGGGGGGGGGGTGGGGGGGGGGGGGGGTGGGGGGGGGGGGGGGTGGGGGGGGGGGGGGGTGGGGGGGGGGGGGGGTGGGGGGGGGGGGGGGTGGGGGGGGGGGGGGGTGGGGGGGGGGGGGGGTGGGGGGGGGGGGGGGTGGGGGGGGGGGGGGGTGGGGGGGGGGGGGGGTGGGGGGGGGGGGGGGTGGGGGGGGGGGGGGGTGGGGGGGGGGGGGGGTGGGGGGGGGGGGGGGTGGGGGGGGGGGGGGGTGGGGGGGGGGGGGGGTGGGGGGGGGGGGGGGTGGGGGGGGGGGGGGGTGGGGGGGGGGGGGGGTGGGGGGGGGGGGGGGTGGGGGGGGGGGGGGGTGGGGGGGGGGGGGGGTGGGGGGGGGGGGGGGTGGGGGGGGGGGGGGGTGGGGGGGGGGGGGGGTGGGGGGGGGGGGGGGTGGGGGGGGGGGGGGGTGGGGGGGGGGGGGGGTGGGGGGGGGGGGGGGTGGGGGGGGGGGGGGGTGGGGGGGGGGGGGGGTGGGGGGGGGGGGGGGTGGGGGGGGGGGGGGGTGGGGGGGGGGGGGGGTGGGGGGGGGGGGGGGTGGGGGGGGGGGGGGGTGGGGGGGGGGGGGGGTGGGGGGGGGGGGGGGTGGGGGGGGGGGGGGGTGGGGGGGGGGGGGGGTGGGGGGGGGGGGGGGTGGGGGGGGGGGGGGGTGGGGGGGGGGGGGGGTGGGGGGGGGGGGGGGTGGGGGGGGGGGGGGGTGGGGGGGGGGGGGGGTGGGGGGGGGGGGGGGTGGGGGGGGGGGGGGGTGGGGGGGGGGGGGGGTGGGGGGGGGGGGGGGTGGGGGGGGGGGGGGGTGGGGGGGGGGGGGGGTGGGGGGGGGGGGGGGTGGGGGGGGGGGGGGGTGGGGGGGGGGGGGGGTGGGGGGGGGGGGGGGTGGGGGGGGGGGGGGGTGGGGGGGGGGGGGGGTGGGGGGGGGGGGGGGTGGGGGGGGGGGGGGGTGGGGGGGGGGGGGGGTGGGGGGGGGGGGGGGTGGGGGGGGGGGGGGGTGGGGGGGGGGGGGGGTGGGGGGGGGGGGGGGTGGGGGGGGGGGGGGGTGGGGGGGGGGGGGGGTGGGGGGGGGGGGGGGTGGGGGGGGGGGGGGGTGGGGGGGGGGGGGGGTGGGGGGGGGGGGGGGTGGGGGGGGGGGGGGGTGGGGGGGGGGGGGGGTGGGGGGGGGGGGGGGTGGGGGGGGGGGGGGGTGGGGGGGGGGGGGGGTGGGGGGGGGGGGGGGTGGGGGGGGGGGGGGGTGGGGGGGGGGGGGGGTGGGGGGGGGGGGGGGTGGGGGGGGGGGGGGGTGGGGGGGGGGGGGGGTGGGGGGGGGGGGGGGTGGGGGGGGGGGGGGGTGGGGGGGGGGGGGGGTGGGGGGGGGGGGGGGTGGGGGGGGGGGGGGGTGGGGGGGGGGGGGGGTGGGGGGGGGGGGGGGTGGGGGGGGGGGGGGGTGGGGGGGGGGGGGGGTGGGGGGGGGGGGGGGTGGGGGGGGGGGGGGGTGGGGGGGGGGGGGGGTGGGGGGGGGGGGGGGTGGGGGGGGGGGGGGGTGGGGGGGGGGGGGGGTGGGGGGGGGGGGGGGTGGGGGGGGGGGGGGGTGGGGGGGGGGGGGGGTGGGGGGGGGGGGGGGTGGGGGGGGGGGGGGGTGGGGGGGGGGGGGGGTGGGGGGGGGGGGGGGTGGGGGGGGGGGGGGGTGGGGGGGGGGGGGGGTGGGGGGGGGGGGGGGTGGGGGGGGGGGGGGGTGGGGGGGGGGGGGGGTGGGGGGGGGGGGGGGTGGGGGGGGGGGGGGGTGGGGGGGGGGGGGGGTGGGGGGGGGGGGGGGTGGGGGGGGGGGGGGGTGGGGGGGGGGGGGGGTGGGGGGGGGGGGGGGTGGGGGGGGGGGGGGGTGGGGGGGGGGGGGGGTGGGGGGGGGGGGGGGTGGGGGGGGGGGGGGGTGGGGGGGGGGGGGGGTGGGGGGGGGGGGGGGTGGGGGGGGGGGGGGGTGGGGGGGGGGGGGGGTGGGGGGGGGGGGGGGTGGGGGGGGGGGGGGGTGGGGGGGGGGGGGGGTGGGGGGGGGGGGGGGTGGGGGGGGGGGGGGGTGGGGGGGGGGGGGGGTGGGGGGGGGGGGGGGTGGGGGGGGGGGGGGGTGGGGGGGGGGGGGGGTGGGGGGGGGGGGGGGTGGGGGGGGGGGGGGGTGGGGGGGGGGGGGGGTGGGGGGGGGGGGGGGTGGGGGGGGGGGGGGGTGGGGGGGGGGGGGGGTGGGGGGGGGGGGGGGTGGGGGGGGGGGGGGGTGGGGGGGGGGGGGGGTGGGGGGGGGGGGGGGTGGGGGGGGGGGGGGGTGGGGGGGGGGGGGGGTGGGGGGGGGGGGGGGTGGGGGGGGGGGGGGGTGGGGGGGGGGGGGGGTGGGGGGGGGGGGGGGTGGGGGGGGGGGGGGGTGGGGGGGGGGGGGGGTGGGGGGGGGGGGGGGTGGGGGGGGGGGGGGGTGGGGGGGGGGGGGGGTGGGGGGGGGGGGGGGTGGGGGGGGGGGGGGGTGGGGGGGGGGGGGGGTGGGGGGGGGGGGGGGTGGGGGGGGGGGGGGGTGGGGGGGGGGGGGGGTGGGGGGGGGGGGGGGTGGGGGGGGGGGGGGGTGGGGGGGGGGGGGGGTGGGGGGGGGGGGGGGTGGGGGGGGGGGGGGGTGGGGGGGGGGGGGGGTGGGGGGGGGGGGGGGTGGGGGGGGGGGGGGGTGGGGGGGGGGGGGGGTGGGGGGGGGGGGGGGTGGGGGGGGGGGGGGGTGGGGGGGGGGGGGGGTGGGGGGGGGGGGGGGTGGGGGGGGGGGGGGGTGGGGGGGGGGGGGGGTGGGGGGGGGGGGGGGTGGGGGGGGGGGGGGGTGGGGGGGGGGGGGGGTGGGGGGGGGGGGGGGTGGGGGGGGGGGGGGGTGGGGGGGGGGGGGGGTGGGGGGGGGGGGGGGTGGGGGGGGGGGGGGGTGGGGGGGGGGGGGGGTGGGGGGGGGGGGGGGTGGGGGGGGGGGGGGGTGGGGGGGGGGGGGGGTGGGGGGGGGGGGGGGTGGGGGGGGGGGGGGGTGGGGGGGGGGGGGGGTGGGGGGGGGGGGGGGTGGGGGGGGGGGGGGGTGGGGGGGGGGGGGGGTGGGGGGGGGGGGGGGTGGGGGGGGGGGGGGGTGGGGGGGGGGGGGGGTGGGGGGGGGGGGGGGTGGGGGGGGGGGGGGGTGGGGGGGGGGGGGGGTGGGGGGGGGGGGGGGTGGGGGGGGGGGGGGGTGGGGGGGGGGGGGGGTGGGGGGGGGGGGGGGTGGGGGGGGGGGGGGGTGGGGGGGGGGGGGGGTGGGGGGGGGGGGGGGTGGGGGGGGGGGGGGGTGGGGGGGGGGGGGGGTGGGGGGGGGGGGGGGTGGGGGGGGGGGGGGGTGGGGGGGGGGGGGGGTGGGGGGGGGGGGGGGTGGGGGGGGGGGGGGGTGGGGGGGGGGGGGGGTGGGGGGGGGGGGGGGTGGGGGGGGGGGGGGGTGGGGGGGGGGGGGGGTGGGGGGGGGGGGGGGTGGGGGGGGGGGGGGGTGGGGGGGGGGGGGGGTGGGGGGGGGGGGGGGTGGGGGGGGGGGGGGGTGGGGGGGGGGGGGGGTGGGGGGGGGGGGGGGTGGGGGGGGGGGGGGGTGGGGGGGGGGGGGGGTGTGGACTGCAATTCCCATCAGCCCCTGCCAGCATGGCCAATGAACATCTGGAGATGTTCGTGAACATCTGGAGAGCTGCACGTTGCAGACCCCTGCTCTAGAGGCTGAATTATCGACTGTTGTACCAGAACCAAACACTTTGAGACTCCTTATGGTTGAGAAAAGCAGGGGATAAATCCAAACCCTTCTTCTCCTGATGACCTCGTTCAGCATAAGTGAGCTTTGTGGGGAGGATCTAATGGCTGTTCTCCCCCGCCCCCCCGCCCCAATCCTTTTTTGCTCTCAGGTAAAGCTGGACTTGACGCTGGGCGACCTCACCAAGATTGGGAAGTCCCAGAAATACACCCTGAGCGTGGACGTGGAGGGCGGGAAGTTGGTGGTCCTCAAGAAGCAAAAGGACTCTCAGGAAGACTGGAACACCTTCACCCACGATAAGAGTGAGCGGACGTTCCTCCTGCCCCCCTGGGCCTCAGAGATGTACAGGGGGGAAGTGGTGCCCGGGCAGTGGTGGGATCCAAAAATTTTAGTAACAGGTTCCCATGGTGGTGGGATTCAAACTGTGAGGAGAGAAAGGGGGGATATAAATCCAAACTACTACTCCTCCTCCTTTTCCTCCTCCTCCTCCTCCTCCTCCTCCTCCTCCTCCTCCTCCTCCTCCTCCTCCTCCTCTTCTTCTTCTTCTTCTCCTTCTTCTCCTCCTTCTCCTTCTCCTTCCTCTTCCTCTTCTTCTTCTTCTTCTTCCTCTTCTTCTTCTCCTTCTCCTTCTCCTTCTTCTCCTTCTTCTTCATTGGGTGCTCCTGAGTTCTGGTATTGTGCTGGGTGTGTGTGTGTGTGTTGGTTTGTGTGTGTTCTCTCTGTCCACATCTGTCCCCTCCCGTCCTCCCTCCAGTCCGTCAGCTGATAAAGTCTCAGCGGGTACAGAATAAACTGGGCATCGTCTTCGAGAAGGAGAAGGATAAGACCCAGCGGAAGGATTTCATCTTTGTCAGCGCCAGGGTGAGTTCGGAGTTGTCAGATTCCTTGCTGGTTCTGCCAGCGTGCTGACACTGTCGGGTGCATGCTGGCAGGGGCTGATGGGATTTGTAGTCCATGGACATCTGGAGAGCTGCAGGTTGCAGACCTCTGGATTAGCACATTCAGCACAACATCAACACCTCAAAAAATATTTCAAGCGCATCGGTTCACAAGAACCTAGGATCTGTGCTGTTCCTTTTTGGGTATCCAGCCATCTGCCAAGAAGAATCTTGGACAGGAAGAACCTGAGGGAAACCCAGAGGGGAGCAGGAGGGTGAAGAGCAGGAGGGGATGCAGTAGTTGTGGGAATATGGGACGGTGTTCTAGAAGCCCAGACCTGGTCCCTGGGAATTCCTCGTTGTCTGGGGTGTGTTTAGAACATAAGAACATAAGAACGAGCCTGCTGGATCAGACCAGAGTCCATCTAGTCCAGCACTCTGCTACTTGCAGTGGCCCACCAGGTGCCTTTGGGAGCTCGCATGCAGGATGTGAAAGCAATGGCCTTCTGCTGCTGCTGCTCCCGAGCACCTGGTCTGCTAAGGCATTTGCAACCTCAGATCAAGGAGGATCAAGATTGGTAGCCATAGATCGACTTCTCCTGCATAAATCTGTCCAAGCCCCTTTTAAAGCTATCCAGGTTAGTGGCCATCACCACCTCCTGTGGCAGCATATTCCAAACACCAGTCACACGTTGCGTGAAGAAGTGTTTCCTTTGATTAGTCCTAATTCTTCCCCCCAGCATTTTCAATGGATGCCCCCTGGTTCTAGCATTGCGAGAAAGAGAGAAAAATTTCTCTCTGTCGACATTTTCTACCCCATGCATAATTTTATAGACTTCAATCATATCCCCCCTCAGACGCCTCCTCTCCAAACGAAAGAGTCCCAAACGCTGCAGCCTCTCCTCATAGGGAAGGTGCTCCAGTCCCCCAATCATCCTCGCTGGCCTACTCTGCACTTTTTCTATCTCCTCAATATCCTTTTTGAGATGTGGCGACCAGAACTGAACATAGTACTCCAAGTGCGGTCGCACCACGGCTTTATATAAGGGCCTGACAATCCTTGCAGTTTTATGATCAACTCCTTTCCTAATGATCCCCAGCATAGAGTTTGCCTTTTTCACAGCTGCCGTGCATTGAGTTTCCATGCCTTTTGTCTGTCGTGTTTAAGACAGAATACTCAAGAACTGGGGAGCTTTGAGAAATATATATATATATTTTACCCCGCTCGTCCCTGAGGGGCTCAGGGCAGCAATACGACAACAGAAAACTCTACTACATTAAAACAGCAATAAATATCTTAAAACATTATAAAACAGTTAATGCAGTATATAACAGCTTAAAAGCAGCAGGAGCAGCCGTGGCGTAGGAGGTTAAGAGCTCGTGTATCTAATCTGGAGGAACCGGGTTTGATTCCCCGCTCTGCCGCCTGAGCTGTGGAGGCTTCTCTGGGGAATTCAGATTAGCCTGTGCACTCCCACACACGCCAGCTGGGTGACCTTGGGCTAGTCACAGCTTCTCGGAGCTCTCTCAGCCCCACCCACCTCACAGGGTGTTTGTTGTGAGGGGGGAAGGGCAAGGAGATTGTCAGCCTTTTTGAGTCTCCTGCAGGAGAGAAAGGCGGGATATAAATACAAACTCTTCTTCTTCTTCTAAAACAACCAAGATGGCGACTTAAAAACCCTCAGGGCCCCGATCTTGTGCCCGACTGACCTCTTCTTCCTCTCTGTCCAGAAGCGCGAGGCTTTCTGTCAGCTCCTGCAGCTCATGAAGAACAGACATTCCAACCAAGACGAGCCGGACATGATTTCAGTCTTCATCGGTACATGGAACATGGGTGAGCATTGCCACATGGGGGGGGGTGGGGGGTGGGGGGCAGATTTTCAAGGTTGCCCTCTGGGGAGAGGGAGAGGAGTTTGACCCAGGAGTTTGTGTTCAGCTGTCAGACACCTGCTTGGTCTGCCTGGCACAGGGGCGCCTCCTCTTACTTGGATCCTGCACCCTGGCAGAGGGAGGTCTGTTGGCTCTAGTGGCGTAGTGGGTAAGAGCAGGTGAGTGGAGTGGAGAGCAGTGGAGAGCAGCAGTGGCGTAGTGGTTAAGAGCAGGTGCATTCTGATCTGGAGGAACTGGGTTTGATTCCCCACTCTGCCGCCTGAGCTGTGGAGGCTTATCTGGGGGATTCAGATTAGCCT
This sequence comes from Sphaerodactylus townsendi, assembly GCF_021028975.2. Lineage (NCBI taxonomy): Eukaryota > Metazoa > Chordata > Lepidosauria > Squamata > Sphaerodactylidae > Sphaerodactylus > Sphaerodactylus townsendi. Next base: position 6,915,442 of record NC_059428.1, on the reverse strand, counting down.
GTGCACTCCCACACACGCCAGCTGGGTGACCTTGGGCTAGTCACAGCTTCTTGGCGCTCTCTCAGCCCCACCTACCTCACAGGGTGTTTGTTGTGAGGGGGGAAGGGATAGGAAATTGTCAGCCCCTTTGAGTCTCCTGCAGGAGAGAAAGGGGGGTATAAATCCAAACTCTTCTTCTTCTCTTCTCCTTCTCCTTCTTCTTCCTCCTCCTCCTCCTCCTTCTCCCAGGTCTTATTTTGATGGAGATGCCAAGGGGTTGGCCCCACGCCTCCTGCGTGCAACGCAGGACTCTACCACAAAGTTATCTGTCTACCTCTTGCATCTGTCCATCCTTTCCTAATCTATTTTATTCCACGCCATACGATACTATACTGTCCCGTCCATGTATCTACCATATCCTGTGCTATTTAATCTAGCCTCCCTGCCCCATCCATCTCTTAAATGCGATCCAGCATGGTGTAGTAGTTAAGAGAAGGTGCGCTGTAATCTGGAACACTGAGTTTGATTCCCCGCTCTGCCACTTGAGCTTTGGAGGCTTGTCTAGTGAACCTGATTAGCTTGCGCACTCCCAACACACGCCAGCTGGGTGACCTTGGGCTAGTCACAGTTCCTGGGAGCTCTCTCAGCCCCACCCACCTCACAGAGTGTTTGTTGTTGGGCGGGGGGCGGGGGGAGGAGATTGTCAGCCCCTTTGAGAAAGGGGGGATATAAATCCATACTGTTCTTCTTCTTAAATTTTTACCCCGCCCTTTTCTGACTGGGATCCAGGGCAGGGCAGCTAACAACAGTTAAAATATACTATTAAAATGAATACTTTATATGATATATACATATTTTTTAATCTTGCTAAATATAAAAAGACAGTATCCCACAAGACTAATATGACTAATGGGGAGAACTATCAGGGAGGAAGTGAACAGGAGGAAAAGAAGGGGGGCAGTAGGAGGGGCCCCCACGAGAATGGAGCCGCCGCTGTCTCGAACTGTAGGCCCAGAGGAACATTTCAGTCTTGCAGCCACTGTAGAATTGATCCAGTTCCCACGCAGCCCTTAGATAGGAGGTTTCTCTCCCCACCACAGACCCCTGGTGAGGCAGGTGGGGCTGAGAGAGTTCTGAGAGGACTGTGATTGGCCCAAGGCCACCCAGCAGGATTCATGTGTAGGACAGGGGAATAAATCCAGTTCACCAGACAAGCGTCTGCTGGTTAGGAGCAGCAGTGGCGTAGGAGGTTAAGAGCTCGTGTATCTAATCTGGAGGAACCGGGTTTGATTCCCAGCTCTGCCGCCTGAGCTGTGGAGGCTTATCTGGGGGATTCAGATTAGCCTGGGCACTCCCACACACGCCAGCTGGGTGACCTTGGGCTAGTCACAGCTTCTCAGAGCTCTCTCAGCCCCACCTACCTCACAGGGTGTTTGTTGTGAGGGGGGAAGGGCAAGGAGATTGTCAGCCCCTTTGAGTCTCCTGCAGGAGAGAAAGGGGAGATATAAATCCAAACTGCTCCTCCTCCTCCTCCTCCTCCTCTTCTTCTTCTTCTTCTTCTTCTTCTTCTTCTTCTTCTTCTTCTTCTTCTTCTTCTTCTTCCTCCTCCTCCTCTTGGGGGGGGGGGGGGGCAGGGGGGGGGGTGGGGGGGGGGGGGGGGGGGTGGGGGGGGGGGGGGGTTGGGGGGGGGGGGGGGGGGGGGGGGGGGGGGTGGGAAGGGCTCTGGGCGGTGTACAGCACAGGGTGTTTGTTGTGAGGGGGGAAGGGCAAGGAGATTGTCAGCCCCTTTGAGTCTCCTGCAGGAGAGAAAGGGGGGATATAAATCCAAACTCTTCTTCTTCTTCATGCGGAGGAGTGGGGAATCGAACCCGGTTCTCCAGATGAGAGTCCACGACTCTAAATCACTGCATCTCTCTGGGTCTCATGGTGACAGCTGACTTCCCACATGAGCATAAAGCCATGGGGTGGGGTGAGGGGGCTGGACACTTTTTGGTGCTGTAACATTAATGGCTCCCGTTGACTCCCTCTCCCGCACAGGCAGTGTGCCCCCGCCCAAAAACATCACTTCGTGGTTTGCCTCAAAAGGCCTCGGCAAGACGCTGGACGAGATGACCGTCAGCATTCCCCACGACATCTACGTGTTCGGCTCCCAGGAGAACTCCATGGGGGACAAAGAGTGGGTGGACTTCTTGCGGGGGATCCTGAAGGACTTCACGGAGATTGAGTACCGGCCGGTGAGTGCTTCCGAGACGAAGGGGGGCGGGGCTGGCTGGAGACGTGGCCAATTCAAAGAGGTCCCGTTCGCTGTCTTGGTGGGAAACTGTAGCAAACAATAAATGCACTCTTAAAACAGCCAGCAGCAAAACAAAGCAGTCTATTTTCAGATTCCTATATTGTTTGATTTGAACAATTGCTTCTTAAACAAGAGCTAAAGTCTCATAAGCATTGTCATAAGAACATAAGAACAAGCCAGCTGGATCAGACCAGAGTCCATCTAGTCCAGCTCTCTGCTACTCGCAGTGGCCCACCAGGTGCCTTTGGGAGCTCACCTGCAGGAGGTGAAAGCAATGACCTTCTGCTGCTTCTGCTCCTGAGCACCTGGTCTGCGAAGGCATTTTCAATCTCAGATCAAGGAGGATCAAGATTGGTAGCCATAGATCGACTTCTCCTCCATAAATCTGTCCAAGCCCCTTTTAAAGCTATCCAGGTTAGTGGCCATCACCACCTCCTGTGGCAGCATATTCCAAACACCAATCACACGTTGCGTGAAGAAGTGTTTCCTTTTACTAGTCCTAATTCTTCCCCCCAGCATTTTCAATGGATGCCCCCTGGTTCTAGTATTGTGAGAAAGAGAGAAAAATTTCTCTCTGTCAACATTTTCTACCCCATGCATAATTTTATAGACTTCAATCATATCCCCAATCAGACGTCTCCTCTCCAAACTAGAGAGTCCCAAACGCTGCAGCCTCTCCTCACAAGGAAGGTGCTCCAGTCCCTCAATCGTCCTCGTTGCCCTCCTCTGCACTTTTTCTATCTCTTCAATATCCTTTTTGAGATGTGGCGACCAGAACTGGACACAGTACTCCAAGTGCGGTCGCACCACGGCTTTATATAAGGGCATGACAATCCTTGCAGTTTAATTCTCAATTCCTTTCCTAATTATCCCCAGCATAGAGTTTGCCTTTTTCACAGCTGCCATGCATTGAGTTGACATTCCCATGGAACTATCAACTAAGATGCTCAAATCCCTTTCCTGGTCTGTGACTGATAGCACTGACCCCTGTAGCGTGTATGTGAAGTTTGGATTTTTTGCCCCTATGTGCATCACTTTGTCTATGAATCAATTCGCAATGTGTAAAGTAACATGAAGTCCATCTGGTCTTCCATAGTGCCCAAATATCTCTCACAATCAATTTCAAAGAGTATTCATAGTGTTGTGGGTTTTCCGGGTTGCATGGCCGTGTTCTAGTAGCATTTTCTCCTGACGTTTTGCCTGCATCTGTGGCTGGTATTTGCTTGACTACCATCAGATCCTCTGAAGATGCCAGCCACAGATGCAGGTGAAATCCAGGAGAGAATGCTACTGTAACACAGCCATACAACCTGGAAAACCCACAACACCTTAGTAATTCTAGCCATGAAAGCCTTTGACGGTATTCATGGTCTTTGTACAATGTACAACTCCGCTGGTTGTTTCAAAGAGAACTCAAATTCCTTATGCAACCAAAAGGTACCCCTAGGCTGGTTGGCCACCGGTAAGACCTGATCTTATCTTTAGTGGTCAGTGGTTTCTACAAGATAAATAAAAAATAAAATCTAGTACATAAACAAACATTATGCATTGTCCGTCATTACTTTTACATCACGTGCTCTCCTGAGTCTCACAGTGGCAATTCATTCCATTTTCTCTGTAAAACGGTGAACGTTTGAACATAAATAAGTTAACTGTAACTTTTAAAAAAACTATACAATTGCTTACCTGTGCCTTCTCCCCGGTTTCCTTTCCAGATAGCCATGCAGTCCCTGTGGAACATTAAGATCGCCGTCCTGGTGAAACCGGAGCACGAGAACCGGATTAGCCACGTCAGCACCTCGTGTGTGAAAACTGGGATTGCCAACACTTTGGGTAAAGAGAGAATGGGATTTTTTTGTCGATTTTCAGGCTCTGAGAAGGGAGTAGAGGGTGGGCCAGCACAAATGCTTCCTGGAGGAATCGCGGCAGGATCTGGGCAGTTACGTTCCAGAGATCGAGTGGGTTAAAACGTGGAGACAAAATTGGAAATTCTTCCGCAGTCAGGTGTAGACGGAAGGGCTGGATTCTCTCTGGAGAGGAATGTAGGAGTGCAGAAACACATCTGGCTCACCAGATAAGCCTCTGCCACTCAGGTGGAGGAGCAGGGAATCAAACCCGGTTCTCCAGATTAGAGTCTGTCACTCTTTGACCACCACATCACGCCGGCTCTCCAGGGGCACGATGCAGAGGCAGGCTGTGGCAAACCACCTCTGTATGTCTTTTGCCCTGACCTGGATACAGAGGTGTACCCAGGGAAAATGGCGCCTGGGGCAACACCTGTCCAAATGTCCCTCCAGAGCCCTGTGCCCCACTCAGCCGGCGGAGGAGGGCGGTGGTGGTTCTGGGCAACCCGGCAGGTTGTGACTTGATTGGGACTTTCCACCCCCAGCGCCACAATCTTGCATCAAATACTGCTGCTGAGGCACGTCGTCCTCGGTTTAAGAGTGAAGTCCGTGCTCTCATAAGAACATAAGAACAAGCCAGCTGGATCAGACAAGAGTCCATCTAGTCCAGCACTCTGCTACTCGCAGTGGCCCACCAAGTGCCTTTGGGAGCTCACCTGCAGGAGGTGAAAGCAAGGGCCTTCTGCTGCTGCTGCTGCTCCCGAGCACCTGGTCTGCTAAGGCCAATCTCAGATCAAGGAGGATCAAGATGGGTAGCCATAGGTCGACTTCTCCTCCATCAATCTGTCCAAGCCCCTTTTAAAGCTATCCAGGTGAGTGGCCATCACCACCTCCTGGGGCAGCATATTCCAAACACCAATCCCATGTGGCGTGAAGAAGTGTTTCCTTTTATTAGTCCTAATTCTTCCCCCTCCCAGCATTTTCAATGGATGCCCCCCCTCTCTGAGGAGCGGCCTCTTGTCCTCCTGACCCCCTCTTCCGTTTTCCTCCTCAGGCAACAAGGGGGCCGTGGGGGTCTCCTTCATGTTCAACGGCACCTCCTTCGGCTTCGTCAACTGCCACCTCACCTCCGGCAACGAGAAAACTGCCAGGTAAGTTGGCAGGGCGGAAGGGGAGGGGCGAAGCAACAAGGCTTGTGAGACGGGTTACGGATCTGGCGGAGTTGCCCCCCCCTTGGGCAGGGGTCTTCCTGGCGGCCGGGTGTGGATGCACCGTCTGGCTGCCCTGAGTGAACAGCAATGAGAATTGTAAGGAGTGGTCAGTTGAGCTAGATCCCAGTGCAGGTCAGTTTCAAGTAGCCCAAGCTCAGGGTTGGCTCCACTCTCCGTCCTTCTGAGGTCAGTAAAATAAGGGAGTCAGCTGGCCGGGGGTAACGAGTAGGGGATTAGGGAAGGCAATATCATCTGCCTAGTCAACATACGCTATAAACACCCTGTAATGTTTATAGGATGTTTACAGAGCAGCTGTGGCGTAGCGGTTCAGAGCAGGTGCATTCTAATCTGGGGAACTGGGTTTGATTCCCCGCTCTGCCGCTTGAGCTGTGGAGGCTTATCTGGGGAACTAGATTAGCTTGTGCACTCCAACACATGCCAGTTGGGTGACTTTGGGCGACTCACAGTTCTCTCTCAGCGCCCCGCCCCCCTGCCCCACCTCACAGGGTGTTTGTTGTGAGGGTGGGTGGGAAAGGAGATTGTAAGCCCCTTTGAGTCTCCTTATAGGAGAGAAAGGGGGGATATAAATCCAAACTCCTCCTCCTTCTGGATAGCTTTAAAAGGGGCTTGGACAGATTTATGGAGGAGAAGTCGATCTATGGCTACCAATCTTGATCCTCCTTGATCTGAGATTGCAAATGCCTTAATAGACCAGGTGATCGGGAGCAACAGCCGCAGAAGGCCATTGCGTTCACATCCTGCACGTGAGCTCTCAAAGGCACCTGGTGGGCCACTGCGAGTAGCAGAGAGCTGAACTAGATGGACTCTGGTCTGATCCAGCAGGCTCTTTCTTATGTTCTCATGTTCTTAAGGCCATTGCTTTCACATCCTGCAGGTGAGCTCCCAAAGGCACCTGGTGGGCCACTGTGAGTAGCAGAGAGCTGGACTAGATGGACTCTGGTCTGATCCAGCTGACTTGTTCTTATGATCTTATGTTCTTATGTTCTCCTTCTTCTAATTACAGTCTGCCTAGCAAATGTCATAAGAACATAAGAACAAGCCAGCTGGATCAGAACAGAGTCCATCTAGTCCAGCACTCTGCTACTTGCAGTGGCCCACCAGGTGCCTTTGGGACCTCACCTTCAGGAGGTGAAAGCAATGGCCTTCTGGAAACAACATATGCTGCTCCTGAGCACCCTGAGGATACAAAGGGGTGAAGCAGCTAATCATGTTAAGCGTGTTCCTGTTCAATAAACTGATTTCTGAATTCCAGAGTCTGATTATTGCAGGGAGGTCGACGGATCTTGATCCTTACATATTTACCCTTTCCTCCATTTTATCCTCACAACAACCCTCTGGGGTAGGTCGTGATGTGACATCCCCCCATGGGTCAGTGTTTGCACAGGGGTAGCTCAGAAACCAATATAATTTTGGGGTGTAAAGTTTATACCCAGAAAATCTTTGTTGGTCTCTAATTTGCTATTGAACGGCAATCTCTAGCTCTATCGCTGCAGACCAACACGGCGGCTCTCTGAAACTGTGGTCAGTGAGGACTGTGTTATCTTTCCATAGATTCAGGTTGGTGGGCAGTCCATATTTCCTTGCCCCACCCCCACCCTCAATTTAGCAGGAATGATACTAGCAGGAATGATACTATGGCTCATTCCGCACACGCAAAATAATGCATTTTCAAACCACTTTCACGACTGTTTGCAAGTAGATTTTGCCATTCCGCACAGCTTCAAAGGGCACTGAAAGCAGTTTGAAAGTGCATTATTCTGCATGTGCGGAAGGAGCCTATGTCAGACCAAGATCTGAAGAGTTAGATTTGAAATCCCACTCTGTCATGGAAACTTGCTGAATGACCTTGGGCCAATCACACTCTTGTCAACCAAACCTACCCCAGAGGGTCGTTGTGAGGATAAAATGGAGGAAAGGAGAAATATGTACGTCGGGATCCGTCGACATCCCCACAATAACCAAACTCTTGGATTTAGAAATCGGTTTATTGAACAGGAACGCAGCAAACAGGATACAAGCAAGTCTTTGCTGGAACTAAGTTCTACTACGCCATCTCTGGTTAATATCTCATGCCCAAACACCCCTTCAGCCCTTCCCTCGCCATCCCAGTGAGGTGGAGGGAGGCCGGAGTTCACCTGTACCGCACATCAAGCCCTGTGCAACCCAGGAAGCCTGCCTCCTGCTCCCACCTGCCTTGTACCACACGGCTACAGCCCTCTTGTTCATGTGATAAAATCAACATTCCTGGTTTCCTTTGCCTTCTCCCGGCTCACCTGCCTCCCCCTCTCTCCCCTGCATCTCTCAGGAGAAACCAGAATTACCTGGATATTCTGCGTCTCCTTTCTCTGGGCGACAAGCAGCTGAGCTCCTTCGACATCTCCCTGCGCTTCACTCACCTCTTCTGGTTTGGGGACCTTAATTACCGTCTCGACATGGACATTCAGGTGAGGGACAATCTTCTCTAGGAAGGGGGGTCAGCCCATGATCTTCTGGGAGGGAGTGGCATCCATCCTCACAAAATGGAGAGGTGAAACCTACTAGTATACCAAACAACACAAAACACTCTCCAGTGGCCAATTGATATCAAGGGCTAATACATATAATGTGATGTAAAGTGCACCTGTGCAATACAAATATACAAACTCGTCAGCAGACAAGTGTGTTACAACACACCTATGACAATAAATAAATATGACAATAAATAACAATATGGCACTATTAAAAATGCCTCTGTTTTTCAATAGGGAAAGTCAAGTTGCTACGACAGTCCACTCCGCCTGTCTTGTTTGCATGAAGTATATTCCAATGCTTTCAAAAAGCAATAGTCACAAGGCAATATTCAAACAGCCTTCACAAGGCTATTGGACTGTAGGAGCAATTTGGTGTACTGGAGTGACTTTCCCTATTGAAAAACAGAGGCATTTTTATTTTTTTCTTTTCTAGAAAAGAATGTAAAGACATTATGAGTTGTTGTGCTATTTAAAACATAAGGCAAGGACTAAATACGTAAAGGTTATTTTTTTTATGTTAATACATGCAAGAACATAAATGTAAATATAAATTTGTGTTGGATTATGTACAGAAATATGACAAAGTTAGGGAAAAAAAAGAAGACTTAAGTAAAGTAAAGTATAAATCTTATATTCTAGGAATGAAGCTAGTAGGAAGTCAGAATAAGATACTGCTTAAATAATATAAAATAGAGGAAGTAAAAAGAAATTTAGCAGAATAGTAAGGAAGATATGTTATATAAGTTCTATAAGATGATGTTGTAATGTTGATGCAAAAAGGAACTAGGAATAAGATGAGGAAGTAGATATGATTTAATTGAAAGGCATTTGTAAAATTTTAAAAGTACTTAAATAAAAAAAGAGGCATTTTAATAGTGCCATATTGTTATTTACTGTTATTTATTGTCATATTTATTGTTATTTATTGTCATAGGTGATACTCCAAGCATGCATGTATGTTGTGACACACTTGTCTGTCTGCTGATGAGTTTGTATAAGATTCACAAACTCGTGTGGCACACAGGTGCTGGCTCAAGCAATTTATATTACCTGTTAGTTACTTGTAAAGTATGCCAAATTGTTGGCTATTAGATTTATCAAACTATTATATCTCCATAACACATCTATATCTCCACTTTAAATCCAATTCATGCAACAATTTATTACAAGACAACCTTCTCTCAAATAAATAATAAATGGTTGCATGAATTGGATTTAAAGTGGAGATATATACGTGTTATGGAGATATAACAGTTTGATAAGTCTAATAGCCAACAATTTGGCATACTTTACAAGTAACTAACAGGTAATATAAATTGCTTGAGCCCGCGCCTCTGTGCCACGCGAGTTTGTGAATCTTATATTGTTTTTGGACGTAGCACATTAATTTCATAGATGGATGAGTTTGTATGTTTGTATCACACAGGTGCACTTCACATGGGAATTGTTCCCACTTCTGGGGGAATTGTTAACAGGCGCCATCCTTGGTTAACTAATTAATTAATGCTGCATTTTAATGGGGTAGCGTTTATTTTTATTAGAGCCATCTTAACTTATATTTATATGGTATTTTAATTTGATTGTGCTCTTTCTACATGTTGTTCACCGCCCTGAGCCCTTCAGGGGAGGGCGGTCTATAAACCCAATAAATAATAATAATAATAATAATAATAATAATAATAATAATAATAATAATAATAATAATAATAATAATAATATGTATCAGCATTTGATATCAGTTGGCTATTGGAAAGTGTTTTGTGCTGTTTGGTATACTAGGGAATAGCATCCATCCCTGCAGCTTAGAGAATTGTGCCTCTAAGAATGTGCAGAGGATATCTTAAACACAGCTTGGCTGTCTACAGTTACCGGGAAGGACTGTTGGGTGAGAGCAGGTTTTGTCCCGGGCGCCATTTCCTGGGACCCTCTGTGTGCCAAGCGGGTGTTCTGCCACTGAGCCACGGCCCCGGTCAAGTAGTCAGCTTTCAGCGCTGGAATTGCGTGCAGAACAAGACCTCTGTGGAGTTCTCGCTCTGCACCGGATGTGAACGCAGGTCCCCGGGCACTCAAGGAGACGTCTCTTCCCTAGGAAATCCTCAACTACATCAACCGGAAGGAGTTCGAACCTCTCCTGAAGGTGGACCAGCTCAACTTGGAGAAGGAGAAACACAAGATCTTCTTGCGATTCAGTGAGCTGCCGGCCTTCCTGGCTCGAGGGGGCTGAGAGGGGGGCTGTTGGGGGGGGGGAAGGGTAGACTGTGCAGTAGCCCAGCAAAAGAGGCTCCACCTAAACATTAGGAAGAACTTCCTGACCGTCAGGGCTGTTGGACAGTGGAATTCACTGCCTCGGAGAGTGGTGGAGTCTCCTCCTTCTGAGGTTTTTAAAGAGAGGCTGGATGGCCATCTGTCAGGAGTGCTTTGATTGTGCATTCCTGCAGGGTGGGGGGTGGGACTGGATGGCCTTTGGGGGTCTCTTCCAACTTCCAAGATTCTATGATTGCCTCTCCGCTCAGAGGGTCAGTCCATTGATAGCTCATAGCTGTAATAGTCCAAAAGACATTATGTGAAATTCATTGCCCCAACTTGGAGGGAACGGTGCCCTGGTGGGTTCTGCTTGTGTTTATGGGATAACGCTTCCTATTGTAAGAGTTCTTTTCCTAAGGGCTTAGCGTGGTTTCCCGTGCATTCTCTCAGCCTTTCCCCTCCCTGCGAGGTAGGCTGGCACTATCATCCTTGTGTTATAGCCCAAGGTGGTGGGGGCTGAAATGGAGAGGGCACACCGGAGAACATCCTGGCTTCTCTGCTTAACCCCAAGGCTGCTGTGTTCTCTTGTGGTGTAGTGGTTAAGAGCAGGTGGATTCTAATCTGGAGAACCGGGTTTGATTCCCCACTCCTCCACCTGAGTGGCAGAGGCTTATCTAGTGGACCAGATGTGTTTCCGCACTCCTACATTCCAGTTGGGTGACCTTGGGCCAGTCACAGTTCTCTCTAAACTCTCTCAGCCCCACCTGCCTCACAAGGTGTCTGTTGTGGGGAGAGGATGGAAGGGAAAAGATCTTGTAAGCCCCCTTGAGTCTCCTTACAGGAGAGAAAGGTGGGGTATAAATCCAAACACTTCTTCTACTTCTTCATTGAAACCAGATTCACATAGCCTGGCTTAGGATGTGCTAGAGCAGTGGTGGCGAACCTTTGGCACTCCAGATGTTATGGACTACAGTTCCCAATTGGCCATGCTGGCAGGGGCTGATGGGAACTGTAGTCCATAACATCTGGAGTGCCAAAGGTTCGCCACCACAGTGCTAGAACTAGTGCCTGGGGGGCGGACAACAACGACAGTGACCTACCCTTTTGGAGTAAACCTTTTTGTGTCAAGTGGTCAGCTGCCATGTGAAGTCGGATGCCTCCGTTGTTAGCCAGTTCATCCGACCCTGCAGGGCTGTTGTTACATACTTCTGTGTGGCTTAAGTGTGAATATCAGGGTCCCTCCTAGCTCCAGCCCTCTACCTCAGGTGCTCTACTTTTCCAGGTGAGGAGGAGATCACTTTCCCTCCCACGTACCGCTATGAGAGGGGTTCCCGCGACACCTACGTGTGGCACAAACAGAAGCCCACCGGGGTAAGTGCCGTGTGTTGAAGGAGGAGTTTACAGACTGTTTAGCGGAGAAATTCTGACCTGTATGGGAAGCCTCCAGGATAGTTGTCGGTCTTTCTGATTTGTGGGCAGATACTTTATTTGGCTGGCCCACAAGCTCTGGCATTGGGGGGGGGGTTTCTAGTAGACAAAGCAGTGGAGTCCCACAGTCACCTGCGCACCTGCCTTTCAGGTATTTCTAGTCTCATGAACAGGAGGCAAGCATTGTCAAAGGCTTTCACAGCCGGAATCACTATTATTATTATTATTATTATTATTATTATTATTATTATTATTATTATTATTATTATTATTATTATTATTATTATTATTATTATTATTATTATTATTATTATTATACACATAACAACTAGCTGGGAGTGTCTGGGATTCATCTCTGAATGTCAGGAGTCGGCTGGGACCTGGGATATTAGAGGTGTTCATTAGAATATGTGCAGTTCCCAGAAGTGCTGCTTTTCTGCGGCATGTGGACTGATGTTCTGTTGTCAGAGTTTGGGCTTTCCAGATGTTTTTCAAGATTTCAGGGATTCCTCCTGGAGGCACCGTTACTGAATTGGGATTACTGTTGTTCTTTTCTGCCACAATCGTTCAACTTCAATTTGTAGGTCCTTGTATTTTGTGATCTTTTCCAGCTCTTTGTCCTCTACCCTGCTGTCAACTGGCACAGCAACATCTATGATCCAAACATGTTTTTTCTCTATCACTGTTATGTCTGGGGTGTTGTGTGCCAGGTGTCTGTCTGTCTGTATTCTAAAGTCCCAGAGTATTTTTGCTTCTTCATTTTCTGTGGTCTTCTCTGGCTTGTGCTCGTACCAGGTCTTGCTACAGGGCAGGCCGTACTTTTTGCAAAGGTTCCAGTGCACCATTGCTGCTAGCCTATTGTGACGTTCAAGATAGTCAGTTTGGGCTATTTTCTTACAACAGCAGATGATGTGCTCCACGGTTTCATCACCCTCTTTGCAGAGACGGCACTTTGGGTCATTGTAGGACTTTTCGATTCGTGTCTTTATTGCATTTGTCCGTAATGCTTGCTCCTGGGCAGCAAAAATCAGGCCTTCAGTTTCCTTCTTTAGAGTTCCCCTTCTGAGCCACTCCCATGTTTTCTTGCTGTCAACCTTCCCTTCAATGTTCTTAAAGTACTGCCCATGGAGTGGCTTGTTTAGCCACTGCTCCTTTCGTGTTTTAAACTGTTGGACTCTATACTCTTTTGATTCTTTGGCTTTCAGCATCTCAGCCTTGTGGACTTCTTTCAATGCTGGCTCTTGACTTTCTTGGATGTATTTGGTGGGGGGGGGGGGGGGTGGGGGGGTGGGGGGTGGGGGGGGGGGGGGGGGGGGGGGGGGTGGTGGGGCGGGGGGGTCGGTTGGGGGGGCGGGTGGGTGTGGGGGGGGGGGGGTGGGGGGGGGGGGGGTTTGGGGGGGGGGGGGGTTGGGGGGGGGGGGGGGGGGGGGGGGGGGGGGTGGGGGGGGGGGGGGGTGGGGGGGGGGGGGGGTGGGGGGGGGGGGGGGGGGGGGGGGCGGGGGGTGGGGGGGGGGGGGGGTGGGGGGGGGGGGGGGTGGGGGGGGGGGTGGGTGGGGGGGGGGGGGGGTGGGGGGGGGGGGGGGTGGGGGGGGGGGGGGGTGGGGGGGGGGGGGGGTGGGGGGGGGGGGGGGTGGGGGGGGGGGGGGGTGGGGGGGGGGGGGGGTGGGGGGGGGGGGGGGTGGGGGGGGGGGGGGGTGGGGGGGGGGGGGGGTGGGGGGGGGGGGGGGTGGGGGGGGGGGGGGGTGGGGGGGGGGGGGGGTGGGGGGGGGGGGGGGTGGGGGGGGGGGGGGGTGGGGGGGGGGGGGGGTGGGGGGGGGGGGGGGTGGGGGGGGGGGGGGGTGGGGGGGGGGGGGGGTGGGGGGGGGGGGGGGTGGGGGGGGGGGGGGGTGGGGGGGGGGGGGGGTGGGGGGGGGGGGGGGTGGGGGGGGGGGGGGGTGGGGGGGGGGGGGGGTGGGGGGGGGGGGGGGTGGGGGGGGGGGGGGGTGGGGGGGGGGGGGGGTGGGGGGGGGGGGGGGTGGGGGGGGGGGGGGGTGGGGGGGGGGGGGGGTGGGGGGGGGGGGGGGTGGGGGGGGGGGGGGGTGGGGGGGGGGGGGGGTGGGGGGGGGGGGGGGTGGGGGGGGGGGGGGGTGGGGGGGGGGGGGGGTGGGGGGGGGGGGGGGTGGGGGGGGGGGGGGGTGGGGGGGGGGGGGGGTGGGGGGGGGGGGGGGTGGGGGGGGGGGGGGGTGGGGGGGGGGGGGGGTGGGGGGGGGGGGGGGTGGGGGGGGGGGGGGGTGGGGGGGGGGGGGGGTGGGGGGGGGGGGGGGTGGGGGGGGGGGGGGGTGGGGGGGGGGGGGGGTGGGGGGGGGGGGGGGTGGGGGGGGGGGGGGGTGGGGGGGGGGGGGGGTGGGGGGGGGGGGGGGTGGGGGGGGGGGGGGGTGGGGGGGGGGGGGGGTGGGGGGGGGGGGGGGTGGGGGGGGGGGGGGGTGGGGGGGGGGGGGGGTGGGGGGGGGGGGGGGTGGGGGGGGGGGGGGGTGGGGGGGGGGGGGGGTGGGGGGGGGGGGGGGTGGGGGGGGGGGGGGGTGGGGGGGGGGGGGGGTGGGGGGGGGGGGGGGTGGGGGGGGGGGGGGGTGGGGGGGGGGGGGGGTGGGGGGGGGGGGGGGTGGGGGGGGGGGGGGGTGGGGGGGGGGGGGGGTGGGGGGGGGGGGGGGTGGGGGGGGGGGGGGGTGGGGGGGGGGGGGGGTGGGGGGGGGGGGGGGTGGGGGGGGGGGGGGGTGGGGGGGGGGGGGGGTGGGGGGGGGGGGGGGTGGGGGGGGGGGGGGGTGGGGGGGGGGGGGGGTGGGGGGGGGGGGGGGTGGGGGGGGGGGGGGGTGGGGGGGGGGGGGGGTGGGGGGGGGGGGGGGTGGGGGGGGGGGGGGGTGGGGGGGGGGGGGGGTGGGGGGGGGGGGGGGTGGGGGGGGGGGGGGGTGGGGGGGGGGGGGGGTGGGGGGGGGGGGGGGTGGGGGGGGGGGGGGGTGGGGGGGGGGGGGGGTGGGGGGGGGGGGGGGTGGGGGGGGGGGGGGGTGGGGGGGGGGGGGGGTGGGGGGGGGGGGGGGTGGGGGGGGGGGGGGGTGGGGGGGGGGGGGGGTGGGGGGGGGGGGGGGTGGGGGGGGGGGGGGGTGGGGGGGGGGGGGGGTGGGGGGGGGGGGGGGTGGGGGGGGGGGGGGGTGGGGGGGGGGGGGGGTGGGGGGGGGGGGGGGTGGGGGGGGGGGGGGGTGGGGGGGGGGGGGGGTGGGGGGGGGGGGGGGTGGGGGGGGGGGGGGGTGGGGGGGGGGGGGGGTGGGGGGGGGGGGGGGTGGGGGGGGGGGGGGGTGGGGGGGGGGGGGGGTGGGGGGGGGGGGGGGTGGGGGGGGGGGGGGGTGGGGGGGGGGGGGGGTGGGGGGGGGGGGGGGTGGGGGGGGGGGGGGGTGGGGGGGGGGGGGGGTGGGGGGGGGGGGGGGTGGGGGGGGGGGGGGGTGGGGGGGGGGGGGGGTGGGGGGGGGGGGGGGTGGGGGGGGGGGGGGGTGGGGGGGGGGGGGGGTGGGGGGGGGGGGGGGTGGGGGGGGGGGGGGGTGGGGGGGGGGGGGGGTGGGGGGGGGGGGGGGTGGGGGGGGGGGGGGGTGGGGGGGGGGGGGGGTGGGGGGGGGGGGGGGTGGGGGGGGGGGGGGGTGGGGGGGGGGGGGGGTGGGGGGGGGGGGGGGTGGGGGGGGGGGGGGGTGGGGGGGGGGGGGGGTGGGGGGGGGGGGGGGTGGGGGGGGGGGGGGGTGGGGGGGGGGGGGGGTGGGGGGGGGGGGGGGTGGGGGGGGGGGGGGGTGGGGGGGGGGGGGGGTGGGGGGGGGGGGGGGTGGGGGGGGGGGGGGGTGGGGGGGGGGGGGGGTGGGGGGGGGGGGGGGTGGGGGGGGGGGGGGGTGGGGGGGGGGGGGGGTGGGGGGGGGGGGGGGTGGGGGGGGGGGGGGGTGGGGGGGGGGGGGGGTGGGGGGGGGGGGGGGTGGGGGGGGGGGGGGGTGGGGGGGGGGGGGGGTGGGGGGGGGGGGGGGTGGGGGGGGGGGGGGGTGGGGGGGGGGGGGGGTGGGGGGGGGGGGGGGTGGGGGGGGGGGGGGGTGGGGGGGGGGGGGGGTGGGGGGGGGGGGGGGTGGGGGGGGGGGGGGGTGGGGGGGGGGGGGGGTGGGGGGGGGGGGGGGTGGGGGGGGGGGGGGGTGGGGGGGGGGGGGGGTGGGGGGGGGGGGGGGTGGGGGGGGGGGGGGGTGGGGGGGGGGGGGGGTGGGGGGGGGGGGGGGTGGGGGGGGGGGGGGGTGGGGGGGGGGGGGGGTGGGGGGGGGGGGGGGTGGGGGGGGGGGGGGGTGGGGGGGGGGGGGGGTGGGGGGGGGGGGGGGTGGGGGGGGGGGGGGGTGGGGGGGGGGGGGGGTGGGGGGGGGGG
The DNA here is from genome assembly GCF_021028975.2 of Sphaerodactylus townsendi. Lineage (NCBI taxonomy): Eukaryota > Metazoa > Chordata > Lepidosauria > Squamata > Sphaerodactylidae > Sphaerodactylus > Sphaerodactylus townsendi. The sequence continues at coordinate 6,899,501 of NC_059428.1, read as the reverse complement.
GGGGTGGGGGGGGGGGGGGGTGGGGGGGGGGGGGGGTGGGGGGGGGGGGGGGTGGGGGGGGGGGGGGGTGGGGGGGGGGGGGGGTGGGGGGGGGGGGGGGTGGGGGGGGGGGGGGGTGGGGGGGGGGGGGGGTGGGGGGGGGGGGGGGTGGGGGGGGGGGGGGGTGGGGGGGGGGGGGGGTGGGGGGGGGGGGGGGTGGGGGGGGGGGGGGGTGGGGGGGGGGGGGGGTGGGGGGGGGGGGGGGTGGGGGGGGGGGGGGGTGGGGGGGGGGGGGGGTGGGGGGGGGGGGGGGTGGGGGGGGGGGGGGGTGGGGGGGGGGGGGGGTGGGGGGGGGGGGGGGTGGGGGGGGGGGGGGGTGGGGGGGGGGGGGGGTGGGGGGGGGGGGGGGTGGGGGGGGGGGGGGGTGGGGGGGGGGGGGGGTGGGGGGGGGGGGGGGTGGGGGGGGGGGGGGGTGGGGGGGGGGGGGGGTGGGGGGGGGGGGGGGTGGGGGGGGGGGGGGGTGGGGGGGGGGGGGGGTGGGGGGGGGGGGGGGTGGGGGGGGGGGGGGGTGGGGGGGGGGGGGGGTGGGGGGGGGGGGGGGTGGGGGGGGGGGGGGGTGGGGGGGGGGGGGGGTGGGGGGGGGGGGGGGTGGGGGGGGGGGGGGGTGGGGGGGGGGGGGGGTGGGGGGGGGGGGGGGTGGGGGGGGGGGGGGGTGGGGGGGGGGGGGGGTGGGGGGGGGGGGGGGTGGGGGGGGGGGGGGGTGGGGGGGGGGGGGGGTGGGGGGGGGGGGGGGTGGGGGGGGGGGGGGGTGGGGGGGGGGGGGGGTGGGGGGGGGGGGGGGTGGGGGGGGGGGGGGGTGGGGGGGGGGGGGGGTGGGGGGGGGGGGGGGTGGGGGGGGGGGGGGGTGGGGGGGGGGGGGGGTGGGGGGGGGGGGGGGTGGGGGGGGGGGGGGGTGGGGGGGGGGGGGGGTGGGGGGGGGGGGGGGTGGGGGGGGGGGGGGGTGGGGGGGGGGGGGGGTGGGGGGGGGGGGGGGTGGGGGGGGGGGGGGGTGGGGGGGGGGGGGGGTGGGGGGGGGGGGGGGTGGGGGGGGGGGGGGGTGGGGGGGGGGGGGGGTGGGGGGGGGGGGGGGTGGGGGGGGGGGGGGGTGGGGGGGGGGGGGGGTGGGGGGGGGGGGGGGTGGGGGGGGGGGGGGGTGGGGGGGGGGGGGGGTGGGGGGGGGGGGGGGTGGGGGGGGGGGGGGGTGGGGGGGGGGGGGGGTGGGGGGGGGGGGGGGTGGGGGGGGGGGGGGGTGGGGGGGGGGGGGGGTGGGGGGGGGGGGGGGTGGGGGGGGGGGGGGGTGGGGGGGGGGGGGGGTGGGGGGGGGGGGGGGTGGGGGGGGGGGGGGGTGGGGGGGGGGGGGGGTGGGGGGGGGGGGGGGTGGGGGGGGGGGGGGGTGGGGGGGGGGGGGGGTGGGGGGGGGGGGGGGTGGGGGGGGGGGGGGGTGGGGGGGGGGGGGGGTGGGGGGGGGGGGGGGTGGGGGGGGGGGGGGGTGGGGGGGGGGGGGGGTGGGGGGGGGGGGGGGTGGGGGGGGGGGGGGGTGGGGGGGGGGGGGGGTGGGGGGGGGGGGGGGTGGGGGGGGGGGGGGGTGGGGGGGGGGGGGGGTGGGGGGGGGGGGGGGTGGGGGGGGGGGGGGGTGGGGGGGGGGGGGGGTGGGGGGGGGGGGGGGTGGGGGGGGGGGGGGGTGGGGGGGGGGGGGGGTGGGGGGGGGGGGGGGTGGGGGGGGGGGGGGGTGGGGGGGGGGGGGGGTGGGGGGGGGGGGGGGTGGGGGGGGGGGGGGGTGGGGGGGGGGGGGGGTGGGGGGGGGGGGGGGTGGGGGGGGGGGGGGGGGGGGGGGGGGGAACACAGAACATGGTTCAGAATTCAGCTTCCTTTTGAAAGTTTTAGCATTTAGTTTCCTGACAGCCAGGAAACTGAATGTTTTGATGATAGGAAGGCAGACATGCTAGGCAAGATCGAGTGAGCAGGGGGTGGGGGGGGGGAGGACTGATCCCACGCAGCTCCTCCCAGCAAGGAAGGGGCAGTGGCTCAGTGGCACAACAACTGCTTGGCATGCAGGAAGTCCCAGGTTCAATGCCCAGCATCTCCAGTTAAAAAGACCAGGCAGGAAGTGATGTGAAAGAGCAGCAGTGGCGTAGGAGGTTAAGAGCTCGTGTATCTAATCTGGAGGAACCGGGTTTGATTCCCAGCTCTGCCGCCTGAGCTGTGGAGGCTTATCTGGGGAATTCAGACTAGCCTGGGCACTCCCACACACGCCAGCTGGGGGACCTTGGGCTAGTCACAGCTTCTCGGAGCTCTCTCAGCCCCACCCACCTCACAGGGTGTTTGTTGTGAGGGGGGAAGGGCAAGGAGATTGTAAGCCCCTTTGAGTCTCCTGCAGGAGAGAAAGGGGGGATATAAATCCAAACTCAAACTCCTCCTCCTCCTCCTCCTCTTCTTCTTCTTCCTCCTGAAATACCCTGCCAGTCAGAGTAGAAAAGGCTGACCTTAAAGGACCAAAAGTCACCTTCAATATGACGTTTTTGTCTGTGCCCCTTCCTTGTAGGTCTCTCCAAATCTTCGGACCAGGCGTACATCGAGTTCGAGAGTGTCGAGGCCATTGTGAAGACAGCGAGCAGGACCAAGTTCTTCATCGAGTTCTACTCCACCTGTCTAGAAGGTGGGGAAGGCTAGAGACGCTTTCTCTTGGCGCTCAGTTTGGCATGTTACGCCAGTTCCACCCGTGTTTCACCCAAGACACTTACTGATTGGTCCCCCACCCTGGGACATGGACAATATATACCCCACTAAAACATTCCCAGCATATTCCAAACACCAATCACACGTTGCGTGAAGAAGTGTTTCCTTTGATTAGTCCTAATTCTTCCCCCCAGCATTTTCAATGGATGCCCCCTGGTTCTAGTATTGTGAGAAAGAGAGAAAAATGTCTCTCTGTCAACATTTTCTACCCCATGCATAATTTTATAGACTTCAATCATATCCCCCCTCAGACGTCTCCTCTCCAAACGAAAGAGTCCCAAACGCTGCAGCCTCTCCTCATAGGGAAGGTGCTCCAGTCCCTCAATCATCCTTGTTGCCCTTCCTCTTACACTTTTTCTATCTCCTCAATATCCTTTTTTGAGATGCGGCCACCATTGGGAGACTGAACACAGGACTCCCAAGTGCCGTTGCACCCTTTCTACTGCTTTATATAAGGGCATGACAATCCTTGCAGTTTTATTGTCAATTCCTTTCCTAATTATCCCCAGCATAGAGTTTGCCTTTTTCACAGCTGCCATGCATTGAGCTGACATTCCCATGGAACTATCAACTAAGATGCCCAAATCCCTTTCCTGGTCTGTGACTGATAGCACTGACCCCTGTAGCGTGCATGTGAAGTTTGGATTTTTTGCCCCTATGTGCATCATTTTACATTTTGCTACATTGAACTGCATTTGCCATTTCCTAGCCCACTCACCTAATTTATCAAGGTCCGCTTGGAGCTCTTCGCAATCCTTTGCGGTTCTCACCACCCTACATAATTTGGTATTCACTCTCATGCCTGCCAGCCTCCTCTCCAAATCTGAAACTCTTCTGTCCTTTCCCCAGAATTTAAGAAGAGTTTTGAGAACGACTCACAGAGCAGCGACAACATCAACTTCCTGCGGGTGCAGTGGTCATCTCGGCAGCTGCCCACGGTAAGGAGAACTCTTCGAGCCCCGTCACCTGGTTGAAAGTTGTGGGACTTCTGCTTTTCCAGCAGGGTCACTTCAGTCCCTGACAACTTCTCAGGGACTTCTCCTGCAGGAATCCATTTAAGTCTCTGCATCCTGTAGGATTTTCCAGGGGTCTTTGAACATTGGAAGAGGGCTGAGTGACTTCTAGGGCCTTTTGCACAGAGATGTTTGACTGTTTGCTGTCGGGCAGTTTGGCAGCTGGTGGCGCAAACCTGCCGAGGGCTTGGATTGAAACTGCGGAGAAGCTAAACGTCTCGCCAGGGCACTGTTCAATTGGGTGCCTCTCTGCCACTGAGGGGTTTTAAATATGGGCACAGAACCGCCCATCCACTCCTGGCCATCAGTGGTGTGTCCGGAGGCAGAGGCCGTCATTAGGAGTCAGCCTGTAATTCAGCCAAACGGCTCCACCTTTCCTGGTTCAGTTCTGCCCTTCAAGTCATGGGCAACCAAAAGGGTCAAAGGTCAGGTATCCATGGCCATGCTGGTAGGGGCTGATGGGAATTGTAGTCCATAACATCTGGAGTGCCAAAGGTTCGCCACCACGGGCCTATGAGGAGAGACTTAGGGAACTGGGGATGTTTAGCCTAGAGAAGCGAAGGTTAAGAGGTGACATGATAGCCATGTTTAGATATTTGAAGGGATGCCATGTCGAAGAGGGAGCAAGCTTGTTTTCTTCTGCCTCAGAGACTCCAGGAGTCATGGGTTCCAGGTGAAGGAAAAGAGATCCCACCTAAACATCAGGAAAAACCTCCTGACACTAAAGGGCTGTTCGACAGTGGAATTCACTGCCTCGGAGAGTGGTGGAGCCTCCTTCTTTGGAGGTTTTTAAAGAGAGGCTGGATGGCCATCCGACAGGAGTGCTTTGACTGTGTGTTCCTGCATGGCAGGGGGTTGGACTGGATGGCCTTTGGGAGTCCCCTCCAACTCTGTGATTCCGTGATTCTTTGCCAACATGACCTGGGTGCCTCCAGGAAACACTCACTCTTTTGGGCTTAGGTGGGAGCTCTGCAAAATGGACTAGGGCCATGGTGGCGAACCTTTGGCACTCCAGATGTTATGGACTACAATTGGCCATGCTGGCAGGGGCTGATGGGAATTGTAGTCCATAACATCTGGAGTGCCAAAGGTTCGCCACCACTGGACTAGGTGATGACCCACCTTGAACAGGGCCTGTCTTGGTCTCGCCCTTACTGAGCATGACCTTCTTTGTTTCTGTACCTGCAGCTCAAGCCGATCCTCTCAGACATCGAGTACCTCCAAGATCAGCACATCCTCTTGACGGTCAAGTCTTTGGATGGCTACGAATCCTACGGTAAGCGGCCACGAAGCTGGAAGCCGGCCACAGTGGCAGGACTCTGCCAAGTTTCGCCCTGGAGGGCAGCCGGGGAGGGGCAGTGGTGGAATAACGCTCTTGAGTCCTATCTGGCCCCCGGGCTGCCAAACCACTTGTCAGTAGCCCCATCTTGGTGGACAGCAACTGCAGAGGTGTATCACAGAGGGAAGTCTGTTACACACTGTGTCCAGTGAGAAGGGGATGTTGAGTGGGGTACTCACTGGACACAGTGTGTGTAACAGACTTCCCTCTGTGATACACCTCTGAAGATGCCAGCCACAGATGCAGGCGAAACGTTAGGAACAAGATCCACCAGACCACGGCCACACAGCCCGGAAAACCCACCAGAACCGACAAGAGTTTGTCGCTCGTTCCTTTGTTTTGCTCTAGTGTGGAATGAATTTTAATGAAAGGCTCGATACTGTGGGAACATCCTTTCTTCAAAACAAACCTGCAGTCTTTACCCAAAGTCTACTGAGGTTTGTTTTTGTATACTTTAATTTTTGAGATGCTCACTCGGCTGTGAGATTTGGGCCAATGGATACAAGTGAACCGACTTACTAAACTGAGCAACAGTCATAAGAACATAAGAAGGAGCCTGCTGGATCAGACCAGAGTCCATCTAGTCCAGCACTCTGCTACTCGCAGTGGCCCACCAGGTGCCTTTGGGAGCTCACATGTAGGATGTGAACGCAATGGCCTTCTGCTGCTGCTGCTGCTGCTCCTGATCACCTGGTCTGCTAAGGCATTTGCAATCTCAGATCCAGGAGGATCAAGATTGGTAACCAGAGATCGACTTCTCTTCCATAAATCTGTCCAAGCCCCTTTTGAAGCTATCCAGGTTAGTGGCCATCACCACCTCCTGTGGCAGCATATTCCAAACACCAATCGATTGCACGTTGTGTGAAGAAGTGTTTCCTTTGATTAGTCCTAATTCTTCCCCCCAGCATTTTCAGTGAACGCCAATGCAGAATTCTGTGGCTAGACTTTTGCACCAATCACACTGGCTGCCAATCTGTTCCTGGGCCCAATTCAAGCCATTGGTTTGGTCCTTTAAAACCCAACCTGACTTGGGATACAGGGTATTGCAGGACCATTTTCCCTCATATGTTCCTGCACAGGAATTAAGATCACAAGGAGGGGCTTTTCTGACAGTCCCACCAATCAGAAAAGTTTGCTTGGCGGGTAGATGAGAGAAGGCCTTTTCTGTGGTAGCCCCATAACTATGGAACAACCTCCCCAGTAAGATTCGCCTGGCTACCTCCCTTTTGAACTTCAGGAGGTCCTTGGAGACAGTTTTATTTGGGATTGCATTTGATTAGTTTGGTTTTTATTTATTGGCAGGCTTAATTTGAGTTCTTGCATTGGGACCTTTCATGTGTTTTTTGCTATTGTTGTTTAGTTTACATTCTTCTTGTCTTTTAAAATTATTATTCTATTTGTATTGTTAAGTTGCCTTGAGTTCCACAAGGGAGAAAGGCAATCAATAAATGTTGTAAATAAATACATTTAAGAAGAAGTTTGGACTTATACCCAGTGGTGGGATCCAAAATTTTTAGTGACAGGTTCCCATGGTGGTGGGATTCAAACTGTGGCGTAGCGCTAATGGGGCTGGGCGGGGCACGACGGGGGCGTGGGCGGGCATTCCGGGGGTGGGGCATTCCTGGGCGGGGCTGTGGCAAGGACGCAGCCGCTGCGCCGGTCCTTGGGCGGGAAATGAATGCATGCAGGTGCAGGCTGCCACGCACACCGGTGCACCTCCTTCTAGACTGCTTCAAGTTCTGCGCGCTACTGCTGAGCGGAGGGGCGTAACTAAGGCAAAAACCACTTGGCAAAATCACCAATTAGTAACCCCCTCTTGACTCACACAAATAATTAGTAACCTACTCTCGGGAACCTGTGAGAACCTGCTGGATCCCACCTCTGCTTATACCCCACCTTTCTCTCGGGAAATAAATCCTGCCAGGCTAGGCCAAGTGAGAGGACTTATGCGTGGGCCACCTGTTGCAAGCAGGGTTCCAGGCGCAGCTGACCTCTGACCTCCCCGTTGGCTCTGTTTCCTTCACAGGTGAATGTGTCATCGCTCTCAAATCCATGATTGGCAGCACTGCCCAGCAGTTCCTCACCTACCTGTCGCACCGAGGAGAGGAGACGGGCAACATCCGGGGGTCCATGAAGGTCCGCGTCCCGGCCGAGCGGATGGGCACTCGCGAGCGTCTCTACGGTGAGGGCAAGAAGCGTTGCCCCCTCAGTTGGGAAGGGATGGAAGGCACTGCTTAGCTGTGGGGCGATGCCCAGTCCAGGAGTGGCCTGAAGGAAGACTTTTACTTTGCTGGAGTGTGGGTTTCCTCAGAGGATAGGGAATAACATTAAGAAGAGTTGGGTTTTTACCCTGCCTTTCTCTCCTGCATGGAGACCTAAAGGGGCTTCCAATCTCCTTTCCCTTCCCCTCCCACAACAAACACCCTGTGAGGTGGGTGGGGCTGAGAGAGCTCCAAAGAACCGTGACTAGCCCAGGGTCACCCAGCTGGCGTGTGTGGGAGCGCACAGGCTAATCTGGTTCACCAGATAAGCCTCCACAGCTCAGGCGGCAGAATCAAATCTGGTTCTCCAGATTAGAGTGCACCTGCTCTTAACCGCTACGCCACGCTGCCTCTTGCTGAGCCTTGGGTCCAGTTCAAAATAAGGCGGCCTCGTGGGTTCGTGTGTCCTCGCCCAGTTTGGGCCAAATTTTTCTCCAGTGGCCCCAGAGAGCGAGCTCTCCCTTTCTCTTTTCCCTCAGAATGGATCAGCATCGACAAGGACGAAACCGGAGCAGCCAAAGGAAAGCTGCCGCCCCCAGCCCCGCGGACCAACCCGGAGCACTCCAAGTAAGACTCGTGGGGGGGGGGGGGAGAGAACCTGAGTTCCCCACATGGCCTGTGCAGGACCACGTGGGCCCTGAGCACGTTAAGTCCGTGGCGATGATCACTGTTTGTCCAGTGGTCACAGGTACCCTGTTTCCCCGAATATAAGACATCCCCTGAAAATAAGACATAGTAGAGGTTTTGCTGAAGTGCGAAATATAAGGCATCCCCCGAAAGGAAGATGTAGCAAAGTTTTTGTTTGGAAGCGTGCCCGACGAACAGAACACAGAAAAATAAGACACCCCCTGAAAATAAGACATAGCGCATCTTTGGGAGCAAAAATTAATATAAGACACTGTCTTATTTTCGGGGAAACATGGTAAGTGCCCTCATCTGCCCTTTCTACATCAACTCTTCCCTTTTATTTATTTGTGTATGTGTTTGTTTGTTTATCGAATTTCTTCTTTAAAATAATCTTTATTCAGTTTTAATTAAAAAAACAATAAATAACTATTTCTACTAATCATCATCTCTATACAAAAAAACACCCACGTATAATTCTTCAATCTTAATATACATACTTCTATAACCAAATTCATGACTCTACCTTGTCGTTATCCATATTTTCCTTACATTTCAATAACTTATATTCATTATTTAGAACTTTGAAACTTATATTAATATTCTTCTTCTTTCCTTCTTTCCTTCTAGTTCTAAGTTCCCACTAACTTCCTAATGCTTACGTTTAATCCTTTTTTGTTAAATTACTTCTGAACTTATATTCATTATTTATAACTTTGAAACATATTAATATTATTCTTCTGTCCTTCTTTTCTTCTAGTTCTAAGTTCCCACTAACTTCCTAATGCTTACATTTAATATATTGTCGAAGGCTTTCACGGCCGGAATCACTTGGGTGCTGTGTGGTTTCCGGGCTGTATGGCCGTGTTCTAGCAGCATTCTCTCCTGACGTTTTGGCTGCATCTGTGGCTGGCATCTTCAGAGGATCCTCTGAAGATGCCAGCCACACAGCCCGGAAACCACACAGCACCCAACTTACATTTAATCTTTTTTTGTTAAATTACTTCTGAAGATATACTAACATACACAACAAAATATATTTCTATTTCAGTGTTGACATATATTTATCATATCAGTACTACTAAACTGTTTCACATAATTCAATGAAGGTTCCCAGTCTTGCAAATAATTGTCTATAGATCTTTGCTTTATTATAGATGATAATTTGTCATGTCCCATTATTTCCATTATTCTGTTCATCCGTTCTGTTGTTTATCGAATGTCTTAATCGCCCCTCCCAAAACTGGCTCGGGACGATTTACAGATCGAACAGCAATACAGTAAAACTGTCTCGGCGTACGCAAACCTGTAAAATTAAATCCAACGCTTCTTCTTCTTTTAAAATGAACATACTGTTTACGATCGTTGTGCTGTGGTGCCCACTGTTGCCAAAGCAGAGTCTTAAAATCTGCACAGCCAGTTAGAGAACTTTTAGGCAAAATCTCCATCTGGTCTTGTCCACTTTCTGAAAGCATTTGGTGGGTACCAGGAGAAGTGTCTATGGTCACCTGGGGCCCGTGCTTTAGAGCAGTGGTGGCGAACCTATGGCACTCCATATGTTCATGGACTACAATTCCCATCAGCCCCTATGGCACCCCATATGTTAATGGACTACAATTCCCATCAGCCCCTATGGCACCCCATACGTTAATGGACTACAATTCCCATCAGCCCCTATGGCACCCCATATGTTCATGGACTACAATTCCCATCAGCCCCTATGGCACTCCATATGTTAATGGACAACAATTCCCACCAGCCCCTATGGCACCCCATACGTTAATGGACTACAATTCCCATCAGCCCCTATGGCACTCCATATGTTCATGGACTACAATTCCCATCAGCCCCTATGGCACCTCATATGTTCATGGACTACAATTCCCATCAGCCCCTATGGCACTCCATATGTTCATGGACTACAATTCCCATCAGCCCCTATGGCACTCCATATGTTCATGGACTACAATTCCCATCAGCCCCTATGGCACTCCATATGTTCATGGACTACAATTCCCATCAGCCCCTATGGCACTCCATATGTTCATGGACTGCAATTCCCATCAGGCCATGCTGGCAGGGGCTGATGGGAATTGTAGTCCATGAACTTATGGAGTGCCATAGGTTCACCACGGCTTTAGAGCATCTTTAGCCAATTTTTCTTGCAAAGATCCAAGAAGGGCTCTCTTTCCCTCTTCATCCACTACCAGGGAGGAAATGTTTCCTTGGCTGAGAAGGGCTTGATTTCCGCCCCCCCCTCTTCTCAGTGCCTTGTCCTCCCCCCATTTCACTAGGTCATTTGGGAAAAAGCATTCCTGTGGAGAAGCTGCCGGGACGGCTGCCGGCCCCTCCGGAAAGCTCTTGGAGGATCTTGAGAG